>NW_021604562.1:9285618-9311626 GCF_004785775.1 Grammomys surdaster | reverse complement strand
TCTCTCTCTCTCTCTCTCTCTCTCTCTCTCTCTCTCTCTCTCTCTCTGTATTTTCTTGACCTTCTCATCTATTCCATAGTTTTGTTCTACTTGGTCTTATTTGCCTTCTGCAGTTTTTTTTTTTTTTTTTTTTGTCTTTGGAGACAGGGTTTCTCTGAGTAGCCCTGGTTTCCCTGGAACTCACTTCATAGGCCAGGCTGGCCTCAAACTCAGAAATCCTCCTGCCTCTGCTTCCTGAGTGCTGGAATTAAAGGCATGTGCTACCACACTTAGCTCTGTGGTATTTATTTATTTATTTATTTATTTATTTATTTATTTATTCATTTATTTAACTGGTTGATATTTTCATTTCCAGAATATCTCCTTGGTACTTTTCAGCATCTCACTTTTCTTACTGAATTGTTCTTCTATGTATTTAATTTTTTCCTCCAAGTTGCTGATTATTTCATCCTTTTTGGTAAATTTCTTGTCTAGGTCCAGAGTTTATTTAGCCACGTTCATGTCTACATCTTGAATTGACTTCTGTATCTGCTTATCTGAGTGCTATATGGAATTATTGGTCCCATTTAAGGCAGGAATATAACATGCTTATCTTGCATCTCAGCTATCTCCTTATCTTTCTTTTCTAGTACTGAGAAGTTGTCACCTTGAAGAGGTGTCATAGTAGAATGCTGTTTCTTGGCTTTTTTAGTATTTATTTGTTGTGTTATGTACATCTGTTGGGACGCATATGTCCTCTGAATTTTAATTTTTTGAGGAGAAGCCAGCTGCAGTAACAACTGCTATAGTTTGGCAACAGTCTTAGTGTTAGCTACAGGAGAAAAAAAAACTTCTTCACTTAACTATGTACTCCCTGTTGAGTTCAGGGACAGCAGCAGCAGGGTACTCTGATTGGGGAAGACATAGTTCATAGTCTTTTTAAAAAAGAGCTAAATATATAAACGTTTAAGTTCATGAAGTGAGGAGGGAGTGTGAAAGGGGGAAGAACATATAAAGTAAGGATGAGAGGAAAGTATGGAGTTACATTATAAAAAAAACAGCAGAGAAAATATTTAATACTAGATTTAGAGAAAGGTAAGGTCAGATATAAACCTTTTCCCAACAGATTGTTATGAAGGTAGAAAATCTACTTTTCTGGGCAAAGGTTTTAATGAAGCATTTAAAGGCTCATCCTAAACTCTCTCCAATGCTTTAGATATTTTATCCTGGACAAATATATACAACTCCCCCACACACACCTCTGCCACTTTCATACTGCTTTCTTTATCTGCAGCCACCTGCTACCTCTGTCTATTGCCAGCTGAGCTTCTAATTTTGTCTCCAGCTTTCCTACACATCAAGGTATCTCCCTTCCAGATCCTTCCCACCTCAGCTGGTCTTTCTCTCTCTTGAGCTCCCATAGCACATAGTCGTCCTCTCTCTTAGTGTGTTAGACATGACTTAACGTCATCCAAATGTCTGTCTTGTTCTCCAGAGCATGGACTACATAGAACAAGCCATGAATCTTAAGTATGTTTGAATTCTTATCCTTTAACACTATTCCAGACATAAGGTGATTATAGTGTACGCGAAGTGAATGAATGGATGACTAGAGCATGGAGAATTTATCTTACAGCTTCAAGTGGCGAAAGGTGAACTCTTCTTTATGTGGGAACATACTTATATGGGCTTGGAATTTTTATTTTTTGTACCAAGCTGACTCCTGTAAAGTGAATATTAGTGGAACTCTTAAGAGTTGTGAAACAAGAATGATTGAACAGACAGAAAGGAGAATTAAAAAGTAGATCACTGATGATATATTTAAGCAGCTCTCTGAGTATTTAGTATAAAAAAAAAGAGACAAGTATGGATATAGCCTTATTGGAAGAGCCAGTACACTATTAGATACCTTCCTTAACCAAGGATTTCTATCACATCCCCTTGTTCCACTTTCTTTTTTTTTTTTTATTGGATGATTTATTTACATTTCCTATGTTGTCCCCTTACCCCATCCCCCACCACCCCCTCGGAACCCCCAATCCCCTCGCCCCTCCTCCTTCTTCTCTGTGGATGTAACCTCTATCTACACCCCCCCACTCCCACCTCCCCACCCTCAAAATTCCCACCCCCTGGGGCATCCAGCCTTCATGAGGTCAAGGTTCTCTTCTTCCACCTATGCCCAGCAGGGCCCTCCACTTTTACATATTCAGCTGAAGCCCTGGATCCCCCCCCAAGTGCTCCCAGGCTGGTGGTTTAGACCCTGGGAGCTGTGGTTGGTTGGTATTGTTGCTCTCCTCATGGTGCGGTAAATCCTTTCAGCTCCTTCAGTCTTCACTCTAACTCCTGTTCTACTTTCTGTTCCAGGTCAATGCTATATTCTTCACTTATCCCCAAGTGTTAGGCTTTTGTGAGATTATGAGTACATTACAACAAAGACTGTGCACAGAAAACAGCTTTTCTCTGCCATTGTCTTCTATTAGGATGTGTTATACCTCTTCGGAGTGCAAGTATTCCCTCCTCTGTGAATATGGTCATAAGAAATGACTATGTATTTTTGTGATGTCTCCTGACTCATTGTCTGAGGTAAAGACAGATATGTTTTCCTTGTGATTATTTTCCATCCAATGCTTACAAGGACTATACTTGCAATTGAATAAATTAGGTTGGTTATTCAGTTCAGTAAGGGAGAATCAACTTTAAAAAGTCAAATCAAACCAGATGGCAAATATCTTAAATATCATTTCATTCTATCAACTCATCTCCCTGAAGTGACTGGGCATAAACTCCACTGTGGAAGTAGCATATAATTCTTCATGTCTGTAAAAATGATTTTTTTTTGATTTTTCGAGACAGGGTTTCTCTCTATAGCTCTGGCTGTCCTGGAACTCACTCTGTAGACCAGGCTGGCCTCGAACTCAGAAATCACTTGCCTCTGTCTCCCAAGTGCTGGAATTAAAGGCGTGTGCCACCACTGCCCAGCTAAAAAATGATTTCTTAAGATCCAAATTATGGAGTCCACTGAAGTTATGTAAAATTTCCTCAAAGTTTCTTTCAAAAATTCAAGGATAAAAAGTTTTCCTATTGGTACAATAATACATAGGTATAGCATTTCATAATATAATATATTTTTCCTTAATTATTTTCTAAGAAAAAGCTTTATTTCATTCAGTCTTTGTAGACATAGACTGAATGTGGCAGGGCTTGCTAAAAACTTTCCAGTTTTTCATCAGTCAGCTCTTTAGTACTGAGGTCTCACTGTTCCCTCTCAACTGTGCCCTTCTGTTCAAAGTGGCTCTAAGTATGTTACATCATAAGAATCTAATTCTCTCCTTGGAAACATTTTGCTTCTGCTGAGATTTGAGCCACACAGTATTTTTATGGCTATTCCTGCTTGCAGGAGCCATTGGTATGTGGCAGTTGGTTGATGAATTCTTCACTGTGTCTAGCCTACCTTGAACCACTATGCTTTTGCCTGTAAATATAAGTAAATGGCAGGATGGTTATGAAGTTAAAGGGTACAACTGATGCTAACCAAGGTCTGGAAGGAAAGGTAGCTGATTCTGAGTCATAGTAGAACCCGATAGCCTTGTAATTTATTGCTTGCTATATGTGTCAGTCTTGACTTTGGAGGAAAGGAGAGCGTACTACCTGTAGATATGATGACCCTGGCTGGTGTAAACACATGGGCTTGGTAATGTAGGTTTGGTTAGGTCTTTGTTGAATCTTCATGATCTTATCCCATCACCTGCCACACAGAATTCTTGAAGGGTTCTTTTGAGGCAAAGCCCAAGTTGGTTTTTCCTTGAGCCTTTGTTTTTCCTATGGAGATACCACTCTTAACCTACCATTGTTTCACTTGTCTGAGTTTTCCCTTCTTATGCCTGAGTGCTGACCTGCTCTCTATAGCAGCTTACTGTCCACAGTCTTGACAGTGGTGGGTATTGTTATTCATAGTCCTGGTTGTCAAATCCCAATTGCAGCTCTGCTGAAGAATCTATTTGATTCTTCTATATGAGATACCATGTAAATGTCACAAAATGATCCCACAGATATCATGTCTATCTCATGGGGTAAAGATAAGACCCAAGAGGGGTCAAAATGGTCAGGTGAGCCCAGCGTGAACCTGGGTAAGTGAGTGAGCAAAGATACTGTAGGGAGAAGGTGTGGGCTAGGTTGAGACTCTACCTTAAATAGGGCAGTTTATGGCCTATAGTTGTTCAAGACAACATCTGTGGCCAGAGAAGCCAGTACTACCTGTTGGAGAACACAGAGGCCAAGTAATAACTCAAGGAGGGAGTAGGTCTCAATCTTAGTCTTTGTCAGAGACCATGAGGGCAGTGATACTGAGGAAGACTGGTTAGATGGACCCCTCAGAGAACGAGGACAGTTGAGATCTGGCAGTAATAGACAGGACCTGATTCACTAACATGTAATTTCTCTATGTTTGGTTTCTTTTCATGCTTCTGGATCTGCTCCACTATCTTCTGTACTGTGTCTGGACAACTACTACATTCTGACTTAGCCCAACAGTGATCTCTGATCATGAGACCCCGGTTCTATTCATCTAATAGCTCAGGCCGGTTTCACCAGAGGCGAAGAGTGAAGGCTGTTTCCCGAATAGCAAGGTCCACGGCCTCTGCCTGTATCTGATTGTGTGCTTTGGCCTGGGCCTAGGTTTGGGCTTGGGCTTGGGCCTGGGTTTAAACCCGGGTTTTGGTTTAAGCCTTGGCCTGGGTCTGGGTACCGGCTTGAGCATCAGATTAGGCCGGAACCTTGACATGCCCCAGATGAGCTCCATGGATTCAGTGCATCAGGAGTCAACTGACAATGTTGCTGTTGTGGATGATACTGTGGGATCGATCATGGAAAAGATAGATGAGAACATCAAGAACATTGGGCAGATCTCAGATGTAAAATGTAAGTAATCCAAGGGGAGTCCCTTCCCCCCACCCAGCATCAAGTGGAAGGCAGCTGTAGGAGGTAGGAAGTAGGAAATGAGTTCACAAGACGGTACGCAGAGGTGGGGACACTGTAGGTTTTCATAGGCAGCTTCTGTAGAGGTGCTGGATATTGGCCATAGACAGTGTTGATCTTAGTCGGGGAATTGGTGGTGGAATCTCCTCCAGCATAAGGCTGCATGTGCTAGAGTAAGAGCTCAGTTCCGTAAACACCTTTGCAGTTTTGAGGGAACATCTGTTACTTTCTACCAACCCATGTTTAATAAGACGGCAAGATTCTCAGTGCAACTCATGAGCCCACACATGGATGTCAGTGGGCAGTTGGTGTGCAGCAGGAAGCATGGCAGAAAAAGGAAAGGAAAGGTCAAGGAAAATCAAGACTGCTATACTTCAGTTTGGTTTATGACTTTTGAAAAAAAAAAAAAAAGTGCAAAGGTTTTTAGAAAGTCGGTTCGCCAAACAATGAACTGGTTTTGGGAGCATATGGTAGAAAGAGAAGAAGCAGCAGTTTGAGGAAACAGTTATCTTCACTGTAGAATTTGTCTGAGGCAAACAATTATCTTCCCTGGAAAGTTCTGCCCAAGTCAAAAGGTTACCACTAGCTCCAATGACACTGATTCCTTCTTCCTCAAAGGAGAAGTTTGTCAGTAGTATTGACTGGGAGACACATGGGGAACCACTGTGCAACATCACTATGGAAATGATCATGCAGGAGAAACATGAAAGGCAGAGTAATGTCAACAGCAGGAAGGTGCTTGGCTGTTCTTTTCTTAGTTCTATCTCATTGCTTCACCTGAGGGTAGAATACGGATGCTGCTACTAGCTTTGAATTAGGTTATTTTGTTCATGACTGACTGTTCCCGATGTTTTTCTTATTCTTCACTCTAGCAATCAGTAAATATAAGTATGACAATTGGGAGGAATTACATGATATTGTTGGAGGTGAGACAGTGAAAGAAGGAGGAGAAAAAGGTGGGAAAGATAATCAGCAGACCAAAGCAACCTGAGAAAATCCAGCAGGACAGCCACAGCCCAGGTATCTGCGTTTTGTGTATTATTCAGTCTTCTTGCATTTGCTTATTACTTAGAGCTTAAGTACTCACTAAATTCAAGCAAATTAAGAAAAATCTTGATGGTTGGAGTGAAATTCAATTTAATCTAGATTGTTTCCAGAATATTAATGTGCATAGTAAAACAAACCACACTGTATTCCAATACATTGGTTCTTCCAAAGTTGTTTTTCTTCTAATCTTAGGCTAGTAAAAATGGTAAATTCTGTAGACCCAGCACCTTTATCAGACATACACCAAGACCTATTTAGAAAACAGTACAGGAAGCAGCAGCATAAATGGCTGGGATAGTCACTAGTGGGGCCTGTGGTACCAGGTCCCAGCTTGCAGCCTCAAATATTAACAACTAGAAACAGAGAAACAGTGGCTCTAATGAGTACTGTCAAATAGCAAAAATGTTGGGATATTAAGTAGAACCACATTTAGGTAGTAAGGATGTCTTTAGTTGTAGATGTTTGTATTTTATGTTAGCCAAATAATAGAGTAATAGTATATTTTAAATTAACCTTTTTAGATAGTGTGCTAAATAATGGCTTTCATTTTGGTATTTTCATACACGTGCATTCTCTTACTTTTCTCATATTCATGTTCTCCAGTCACTCTTGTTGGTTACCTTTCTACTCCAAAGACTTATATTTGTATTTTGAGAGACTTCCTCTACACTGTTCATAGTGGTGGCACTAATTTTCATCCCTAACAGTGGGGTTGTAAGGCTTCTTTGTTCTCAAAATTCTCCCAGCATCTGTTCCTTTGAGAATAGCCATTGACACTGGAAGGTTGGTGGGTGGGTGGGGGAAGGAGATGGAATCTCAGTGGTTTGATAATAGTTTTGATTTGCACTTTCCTGTTGACTAAGGATATAAGGATGCTTTGCATTATGCTTACAAGCCATTTGCATTTCTTCTTACAAGAAATCTTCCAGCTCATTTGCCAACTCATTGGTTGGTTTGTGTTGTGTTATTTGCATATCACACTACTCAAATCATTTACATATTCTAAATATGAATCACATTTCAGGTGCGATTTCAGGCAAAGATTTCTCCCATTCCATGGGTTATTTTCTGTTCTGTTGCTTCCTTTGTGGTGCAGAAGGCTTTTCATTTTGTACAAACCCAGTTTTTTTCAGTTATTGGTATTATTTCCTGAACGATGTGAGTCTGTTTTGGAATGTCCTTGCCTATCCTTATATCCTGGAGGGTTTTCCTCTTGCAATTTAAAACTTTCAGCCCTGCCACTATGGCTTTTGATATGTTTGAAATTAGTTTCCATCCAGGGAATGTAAGAAGGATCTGTCTTCATTCATCTATATGTGGATATCCAGTTTTGCAGCACCCATTTTTGAAGAGGCTCTCTTTTCCACAATCACTATTTTTGGGTAACCTTATTGAAAATCACAAGGCTGTAGTTGTTTGAGATTTTTAATTTTTCTCCCATATGTCTATTTCTGTGCTAGTAGCATTCTGGTTTTGTTATTATGTCTTTGTAGTATAACTTCAGTTCTAGTGTTGTGATGCTTCCAGTGATAGGCTTTCTGCTTAGGATTATTGTAGCTCTTTTGTACTTCCATGTGAAGCTGTGAATTTTAGGATTTTTTTTTAACTTTATGAAGAACATCATTGGAGTTGTGGGGATTATATTGAGTCTACAGATCAGTTAACATAACATGGTCTCAATTATGCTGATGTGTGAAAATGGAACAGCCTTCTATCATGTAGTGTTTGCTTAAGTCTCTTCAGGTTTTTGTAATTTTAATTGTAGGTCATTCACCTTTTTGGTCAGATTTATTTGTAGTTTTATTATTTTGTTTGAGGCTCTTATGAATGGAATAGCTTTCTGAATTTTTCAGCAAGTTTGCTGCTAACTGATTTGACCATATTGACTTTGTATCTTGATACTTTTCTGAATGTATATATTCAGAAATTCAGGAGTAACAGAATTACTCCTGGTACAGTGATTATATTTAAATTGGCAAATAAGCCCTAAGGTATATCTTGGTTTTATGCATATTTAGAGAATCAACATTTTGTTATTTGGTTTTTTTTCTCCATTTTCACAGCAATAGATTTCATGATAGCCTCCTTTTCACATTGCAGATATGGCAACCAAGAGTCTCAGTGTTTTTTTTAATGCCATAATTATCTCTCAAGGAAATATATAACACAGTGTGTGTATGCATGGACACACACATATGTACACACACATGCATGCATACATGCTCACTTGCATAGAGAACTTTCTAGTGTTTACCATGAGGAAGACAAGTTGCTGTGATCACAGGATCAAAATATGCAAAGACATCATAAAGATATTCAATCACACAAGTTACAAGTTCTAAGAGGAAAACATGTTTTCTCTCGGTTCGGATTTACTCTACAATTGCACAGCACACATGTCCACGTGTACATTTTCTTACTGCCTTATGTTTAGAAAGTCACTGATCCTGATTAATGTATAATTACTCTTTTTTTTCTCATTTGATCATTCAGTTAGGAGGAATGAAAAGAAGAAGGAGAATGAAGAAAGAGTCTGTGGTTCACTGTCTTTTAAGTTTTCATTTCTTGGAAGGCCATGTTGACATCATTCCAAAGTTCATCACACCCAAAGTGGTATCCAAAGACAACTGCCCTTTCTTTTCTATGTTACAAATACATTTGACCCTGTTTGGCAATGTTAAAAATAATTTTAATTAATATAGTGATTGTATTTAAATAATCATGGTACAACTCTTTCAGCTATTTAGCAAAATTTTCCTCAATGAAATGTAAATCTATTTTAAATCATTTTGTCATTACTCAAAATCCATAGAAATGTCACATTTAAAATATGTTTTCTTATGAGAAAGATGTGAAAGGCCTTGCTAACTGTGGTATTTGCTGCATTAGTCACTAACCACCTGTTGCCCTTATCTATTTCAAATATGACTGGTCTAATTTTACATGTACTGTAGTTGTGAAAAATACTGTAGACATGCTAAAGTACTAATAAATATAGAGAATAAAGATACAGCATTACAACATTGCCAGTTTCATTTTATTTCTTAGGACTGCTGCTGAAATATATTTCTACATGGAAATCGTATTAGATGTCTATTGTACAGTGTTACATTAGTGAATAATTTTAAAGGAAATTTTATGGGTGGCCCAGGCTATCTGAGACCAACAGACTCATTGACTTAGTTCTTTATTATTATTGTTATTAATATTATTAATTATTTTATTCATTTACATCTCAAATGGTGCCAATCCTCCCAGTCCCCCCTCAAAGAGTTCTTCTGCCCATTCTCCCTCCCCTTCACCTCTGAGAAGGTGTCTCCCTCCTCTATCCCACCACCCTGGGGCTTCAAGTCTCCACAGGATTAAGTACATCCTCTCCCACTGAAGCCAGACAAGGCTCTGCTACGTATATGCCAGGGGCCTCAGACTAGCCCATGTATGCTCTTTGGTTGGTGGCTCAGTCTCTAGGAGTTCCTAGGGCTCCATGTTAGTTGATACTGTTGGTCTTCCTATGGGGTTGCCACCCCTTTCAGTTCCTTCAATCCTTTAACAAACTCTTCCACAGGTGTTCCCAAAGTCTGTCTAATTCTTGGCTGAGTATCTGCATCTGTCTCAGTCAGCTGCTGGTAGAGTCTTAGAGGACAGCCATGCTTAGCTCCTGTCTGCAAGTACAACATAGCATCAGTAATAGTGTCAGGGATTGATGCCTGCCCATGAGATGGATCCCAAGTTGGGCCAGTCACTAGTTGGCCATTCCTTCAGTCTCTGTTCTATTTTTGTCTCTGAATTTCTTTTAGACAGGAGCAATTTTGAGCTGAAAGTTTTGTAGGTGGGTTGGTATCCACATCCCTCCACTGGGGGGGGGGGGGTCCTGTCTAACTACTGGAGGTGATCTCTTCAGTTTCCATATCCCCTACTTAGTTGGGCATTTCAGCTAAGGTCACCTACATTGAGTCCTGGGAACCTCCTCCGTCCTAGGTCTTTGGGACATTCTAGAGGTTCTCCCACCCCCATGCCTGGTAGCAGCACATTTGCATTCATTCTCTCGGCCTTGAGGGCCTCTCTCCTGTCTACCTCATACCTGATCTTGCCCTACTTTTCCCCTCTCCATCCTTTCTCCCACCCAATCCCTCCCTGCCTCTACCTACTATGATTATTTTGTTTCCCCTTCTAAATGGGATTTAAGCATTCTCACTTGGGCCTCCTTTCTTGTTTAACTTTCTTGGGTCTTAAAGGCACTTCTTGGTGGGATTTCTTAGTCTCTGGTCAAGACATACTGGATCAGCCACTCTGGGACTGTGGGATAGTCTCTTGTGTTTTAACCAACTCCCCAGAGGATTTTGTGCACATTAAGTCTTGAGACTCACTGGTTTAGAGTCACAGGAGAACCATCTGAAACCCACCTAAAGTAGGACCAGGTTTACTTCACTGGCCTGAAACTATTACAAGTAGACCGACTAGGATGGCAAAGGCTGGAAGGGGCAGCAGTCACAGCAGGACCAAGATTGGCCAGAGATGTGACATTACATATATTAAATCTAATGAAACAAGCTACTTCTGCAGACTGACTGTGGGTATATTTTGAGAGAGAGAGAGGGACAAAAATGCATCTCTAGAAATGTAACATAGTGAAGATATATATTTATAAAGTTAAGTGATGAATATATAGATGTATCTAGTAGTACTTTCCATACTTTCAAAAATACTACTAAGGAAGGAAAAGTGCTTCCTGGAGTATGGGCAGTTCTTAGAAGACTCCAAGTATCCTAAAACCTACCATTTGCCATTATGAAGATTTATTTGTCATAGAAGAATATAAACCATGGAATAATACAATTGTATTGTTTGAAATAAGTGAGGGTCTTAAACTGAACTATTGTTCTGAGCCCAGTTACATGTCTCTTGACCAAATTAAATATCTATCCTGTGCTCCTGTTCCTTCCTCACTGTGTGTCATGGCTTGTTTCTTGAGCATAGTAGCTCCATGATTCTGAATTTGATTGGGTTTGCAATAGTGACTGGTCTCAACTGGTTTGGATTTAGCTGTATCCCTTCCACCACATGTCTCCTAATCCCCGTACACTAATACAGAATAATATGGAACCTCGATATCAGGACCTACACAAAGACTAGCAGTTTGTCCAGGTCCACTGCTTGAGAGTTTTTTTCTGTGCAATACAACCTCTTACGCATGTTTTGAGGGATGACTTGAGAAAGTGGTAATGTACTTGTCATTTAAGGATGAGGAACTGAATTTGATCCACAGAGCCCACATAAAGAGTTGAGTGTGGTGTTGTGCCATTTTAATGTCAGCTTCAGGGAGCTGGGGACATGGATCCTTGGGGCTCATTGACCAGCCAGCCTAACCTGCTTGGCCAGATCCAGGTAGTGAGAGAACATGTTCCAAAAAAGCCAAGTTGTATGGTGTCTGAAGAATGATATCCATTATTGACCTCTGGGTTTCATTTGAAGATACACACAAACATGAGAAGGGGGGAGGAGAGATTGAGAGCTTTCATTTCTGCATTGTCAGTATCCTGTTTCAGTGTCCCTCCCCATGTTACAGCCTAAGATGGACTAGAGAACATGTTTGTCAAATTTGTCATATTTGAAACTTTAAGGAAGCTACAAAGAAGCTGAAACTCAATCAGAATACATCTTTGGACAATAAACATAAAACTTAATCTCTTCATCTTGAAGCAGAGTTTTGTAATTGCTCAATAAATTATTAATGGAAAGTTACCAAAAAGAATCACTCAGTATAGGACAAAGTGGAGATATGCAACAGCTTACCTACCAATAATACCCTGGCAAAGGACATCTATTTGAATGAAATGGTCACTGTGGGATTAAAACTGTAATAAAATCAAGTCAATTTAAAATATAGTGTTTTGAAAAGGTAAATCTATGGCATTAGAAAAAAAATACATGTTTTGCATGCAAATGTGCACAGAAACATGTTCACTTACATCTTAACCTCTTATGAGGAAAATCAAGCAGCCGTTTTGAGCAGTTCCTCTCAGAATATAAAGGTACAATAAGATGTCCAGAGTTACATTTCTGTTTAATGCAAACTAGCCCCCCAAAACCAAAAGCAGCTATTTTTCTGGAGTCAATAGGAAAACGAACTAGGCTTATAGTCCAAGCTCTCCCTTACCAAATGCTGGCCTTGAAGTAAGGGATGAATTGGAGGGCATACTTAAGAAGACTTTACTAACTCCTAGTGAACCTGGGTGAAACTTCAGGGCTATTGGTTGCATTTTGGAAGAAACCATTTGAGGAACTCTGCTACAAAGGTGCCCACATCTTAACTGCTAGTCTGGGAGTACTAGGTAGAGGCAGTGACATCAAAGACTACGGCGGGATGGGAAGGAAGGGGTTGGTCATAAAGTGCTGGGCCACTACCCCTCCCCTCATCATGAGCAGCTCTCTCATACTGACTGTTCTTTTCCTACTCTCCACTTTTAGCATCTGGCTCCCTTGAAGTTGTGAGTAGGTGTGCCAATGGGGAGAGAGGAGCTCCCTATCCTAGTAACTTTTGGAGGGAATGTACCTTTAGGAATGAGAGTTCAGGAGGCTGCTTCCCAACACTGAAATTTCTATGAGGCAAAAAGTTTATTTCTTGGTAGTAGTGTTACAATTTGCTAGGAGAATCAACTCAAAAATAATGCCTTTTAAAATTATGTATGTAGGATAATACTGTATTGTATGTGGGTGAGTGTAAAATACTTTGTACCTTTTGTACTGGTTTTGTGACAGATAGTAGTGACTTGCTTTATCAGAGGTTTTTGTTGTTGTTGTTATTGTGTTTGTTTGTTTGAGAAAGGGTTTCTCTTTGCAGCTCTTGATGTCCTGAAACTCACTTTGCAGACCAGGTTAACCTCAGAGTTCCATCTGCCTGTACCTCCTGAGTGCTGGGATTAAGCACACATACCACTATGCCTGGCTTATTCAGAGTTGTTTTTAATATTTATTGTAGTATGATTCTTTTTCTACATGATAATTGAAAAGCTAGTCAAACTTTAATGTCAGATTAGACAACAGTAATAGAACTTTATAAATCTATTTATGCTTACCCTTAAAATTGTGTGTATTTGAAGGGTTCATGCACCTGTTTGTATGTGTAGAGTACAGGGGTCGAATGGGATAATTCTCCCTTTGTTATTCTCTACTTTAAATTTTGAGACAGTATCTCACTGAACTTTTTGTACATTGCTTTAAATAGATCAGTTGGCCAATGAACTCTTCAGATGTGCTTGGTTCTATTTCACCAGCATAGGGGTTATAGATGTGCACTTTAATGTAAATGCAGAAGATACATGTTCAAATAACTTCAGAATCTCAAAAGCCATTGCTACATTGATATATACCATACTACTATTACTGATGTTTTATAAAAATATTTAATAAAATTTATGTACTTATAAATATAAATCATTTGCATAGAAATTTTGAGGGTTTAAAGAATAACGAGTCTGTGGATATTGGAAAGCAGTATCACAGTTTTCCTTTTGGCATTGCATGGAAATTTGGTAGCCATAATGTTAAGGAAATTGCAGACTTATTTTTTTCCTTTTAGACAGGGATAGCACACTAAATGGAATGTGTACAGTCTTATCTGCGTTAGTCTAATTGTAAAATGTATTCTGTCATGAGAAGTACATCTTCCCAACAATATGGAAAAAGAAAACACAGCTACATATCAATTTATGTAGTCATTATTCATGTATAATATAGTGAGGTTAAAGGTGATTTATTTTGTTGTTTAAATTTTAAAAGGATGTTTCATTTTTGTGTGTGTCTGTATGTGTATTAGTCAGGATTCTCAAAAGGAACAGAAATGGCTTAGAATGGGTTTATGTACTACTAAACCTACAATAAACTGAGAATTATGTCAAGTTCGTGTTTTAAAAGCCTAACATAATAGATGCCCTAGATTAGCCGTGCAGTGAAGTTTAGAGTACCTCCTGTTTTGCTACCATGATCACATGACTAACTGGTAGTTGTTGTTCACTCTTATCCCTCAGAATGGAGAAAATCAGCTACTGCACCTCATCAGCCCGGAAAAAAGCCAAATTTCAGAACTGAAAGAATGATTTCTTCTGAATATGTATCACTTTTGAACCACCGTAAATTCAAAAACTCTAAATCAAGCCATACTACTCTGGGAACAATCTGTAATGATACAAACATCATAAGGTCATTACAAAGTCCATCCTCTGGGAAGCTTGTGCTAGGAATAGCTCACCAATTGTGCTGCTTCCTAACTCACTTGACTGAATCAATCAATATGTTACAGACTAATAAAAAATGTTTACCTTATAATTGCCCTTCTGCCAAAGACTAACAGTATTGTAGCTGTAGTTTAAGTTTAAATTTATTAGTCATTGGTTTAAGAGAGTATGCACACTATGTTCTTGTCTTAGAATAAATTGTTCCAGAATGTAAGGATAATTCTGATTGGTAGTTCAGTAATCTTACCTATAGAGAAAAGATTATAACTAGGATACAGTAATATCTGACACTTACTTTAGCCAAAAGATGAAGAAGTTTAGGGCTTCATGACCTCATTTTAAAATTCCATTAAGTAGAATTACGAAGGCTTTATTTAGTGTTAATTTCTCATGGATACAGAGTGCTCTTATTGTAGATATGACATGGAGTTCTTTTGTCTTCAACTTTGGGAGAATGAGATGGTCTAGCTGTGTGTGCCAGCCTAATTCTACATGTCAGGAGCTGCTTTTCCTTCTTGCTCTGTTCTCCTAATCACTCTGAGTTTGCTATCACCAAAATAGTGATACATACAGAACCATTTCTGGGAGGGTCTGGCCCAAGCTGCTACATGGAGTTGTTTAGAAAGTTTTGACTGATTCAGGAGCCAGGCTGAAAGGCTGGTCTCTAGTACTAGACACTGAATTCATAGTCACTTACTTCTCTGGTTAAATAAGTTTGGGCTATCAAGGGGTCTGTTAATGTTATATGTACAAGAATCAGGGACAACTCCATTTGAGATTAAAGGTGAAAACATACCAGTTCTAGTACTGGTCCTTCATTAAGTAGTATAGCTTTGACCAAGCCTTAAACTTACTCCAGGCTTTAGTTTCTCAAATGAAAAAAGAATAGGCTTAGACTGGATATCTAGGTGTTGTATATAGTTTTAAATTACTGCCTTTATCTCTGGGAGGTGACCATACTACCAACCTCACCCAGCTTCCATTAAATCCTCAGACAAAAGACACACACACAGTTTGTTCCTTTTCAACTTGCCTTAGGACACAATTGCTAGAGTGTCATTATCTCCTACCTGGAAAATCGTGCCCTTAATTATATTCTATCTCCACTCCTCCCACCTGCCCACTTCAGTGGCTAGTCTCACCTAGACCTTGTCAAACATTCCTGGCCACCAGCCTGTTGTACGGGCCACAGGCTCCAGTTCCACTCCCCTTCCACTCAAGACCTCACATGGTTATTCCTCTCCCTCCAAAGCATGACAAAAAGTTCCTCTTCTCCTTCATTGCATCTGTTTTTTTTTCTTCCCCTTCTTTGAATCTGCCTTTTTTCTCCTGGGACCCTGAAGTCCAGCCTGTACCTTTTGCCCAGTAATTAGCCCCTGACTTTCTTTACTGACAGATAAAGAACCAATTGGGGAACAGGACCTTAGCATCAGAAATTCCCCTTCAACTTTCAGCCCTGAAATTTGAACACAGTATGAACATCTACTTTTATAGAAAGTGCTAAAGAGAACATGGCTATACATCAACATACAGGGGAATTGTGATCTAACAAATGGTGCTATAGGTGAGCTGTTTAAAATAAAAATCAGCCGAAACTTTACTGTCTCATTATGGATTAAGGAATTAAATGTAAAAATATTTAGAGGTCACCCCCAAATAAAATATTACATAGACTTTTACTGGATGGATAAGAAATAGTTAAAGACTACAAAAAGATAAATACCAAGAATTCAAGCAACCCAATCAACAGATGAGCACTGACATTAGCTGTTCTCAAAAGATGAAGTGCAAGTGGCCAAACAATATGAAAAATATGGGGAGAGCAACCCCAGTAATGCAAATTAGAACTATCAATTGAGGCTGCCTCTAGCTCCATTCAGAGTGGTGGTCATTAACAAAATGAATGACAATAAATGCTGCTGAGCACCTGTGGAAAGGAGAATCCTTATTTACTGTTGATAGGAATGTGAATTAATCCAGCCATATTGGAAATCAGTATGGAGGTTTCAAAACGAGAAAAATAGATCTACCATATTACATAGCTTACACCACTCATGGATATTTATTCAAGGGCGTCTATAACTCAGTATTATCTCAGAGATATTTGCAACCAGTGTGTACTGTAGTATTATTACAACAGCTATACTGTAAAGCAAACCTACATATTCATTAAAAGACCGGTAAAAAAAAAAATCTGGTACATATTGAAAAAAATGGATGTAACTGAAGATATTCATACTAAGTGAATGAAGTCAGAACCACACAAATATTGCATGTTTTCTTTCATTTGTGGATCCTAGGTCTTGTATAAATATATAAAGTATGCATATGTGATATGAAAGAGAGAGTGGAACTATTTATGGGCGTGAAGAAGACTAGCAGGAGTGGGGAAGTGAGAACAAAGGAGGCAGGAGGAGTTGGGGGGAAACATGGTCAAATTACGCCACATACCTGTATGAAAATGTCCTTATGAAAGTCATTCCTATGCATGATGAATATACACTAGTAAAAACCATGAAAGGAAAAGCATTGTTAGATTTTTGAGACATAAAATTTCAAAATGATACACTGAGAAACGTTAAGTCAGATAAAAGTATGATAACATTTTCACAGGGTTAATATCATTAGTACAATCTTATCTCACTCCATCTACCTATCTCACTGAACTGACTGAAGGCAGACTATAAACTCCAACAGTGAGGGAATCTCTAATTTCCTGTGGTAGGGAAAAATCTTATTCTTTCAGAAGCAAATTACAATGTTCTCTGAAAGACCACGAAATTACTGGATAGTGTCATTCCAATAATTCAAGGACAAGAAATCAAGAAAGAAATGTTATTGATACAATAATATGCATATATAACATTTTACAATGTGCTGTTTGAACGCCATTACTTTATTTGATTCTGAAAGCAACCTTGAGGTAACAAGTTAATCATTTCCATAACTTCATGGATGATAAAACTGAGATCTACACATAAGTAAACTCTCCCATAACACATCAGAGGCTAGTTGCTAAGGTCATCTCTAGTCTCATATTGCAATTCTACCTTGAATTTGCAGCCTTTGTGGGAACATTTTAGATTTGAGATTTTTCTGCATTGTGTTATGGATTTAAACCCGTGAATTATCATATCATCATGTTTCAGTTTTTGAAATGACACCAGAGAGAGAACAAAAATATTGAAATTTATTTATGTTAATGACAGAAAAATACCCCCTGCTTAAGTTGATAGGATTTAATGGTATTATCTTTCCTAAACATAATGTATAAAATCTTTTACTTAGTATGTTTTTCAAAAGTTAATTTTAGTGTCATGATTTTTATAGGATGATATAAAATAGAAGTGGCTTTCTCCATATACCTCAGACTCAAATTTTGAGTATTAGTTATGCCTCAAATGAACAAAATGTTTTGATGTGTTGTTCCACAAACTTCCTAGCAGCCTTGACCATTTGATGTGTAGTACGATTTCCTCTTCTGAGGAAAATTTGGCATTTATTTTGTTTTAAAATTTGGCAGAATTAATGAACTACCTTCCAGGATATGTCCTTAATTACATTTTCAACAGTCCTGACAGCATCCATTAAACTCTACCCATTCTTTTCTAGGTAGCTTTAATCATGTCAAAGCATCTAAATGCTTATTGTCTTTGGGAGAGAGACTTTTTACAACTGCTGAAATGTGACTCACACAACATTTTTTTGAATCAAAGAAATTACATTTATTTTTTAAAATTTATAAGATTATCTACTCAGCAAAGATTAAGCAAGTATAGATGTCATAGGAGGGTTAATTTTTCTCTTTTTTCCCCATTTATTTATTTACTTATTTACCTAGTCACTTCACATCTTGATTGAAGGCCTCCTCATTTCCCCCCTCACACGGCCCCTCTCCCACCCCTTCCCTTCACCTCTTGAGAAGAGGGAGGTCACCCCACTGGGTGTCAACCCACCCTGATACCTCAGGGTTAGGGTTAGGGTTAGAGTTGTTGTGTGCCAGGATGGAATTAATGTCCACTCCTGCTCCTGTGTGCCCAGAAACCAAGGCAGGTATTGTGACTTGAAAGTGAATATCTATCTATCTTATGTATTTGTGGGAGTGTCCACATGTCGAGGTCAGAGGACAATTTGAGGGAGTCAGTTTTCTCCTCTATTTTATATTTTGTGGGGATTGAAATAAGATTGTCTGACTTGGCTTTATGAGCATAAACCTGCTGAGCCATATCACTAACCCCACACAACACTTTTATGACTTTTTACGCTTGTAAAATCCTTTATCATATGGAGATTGTCAAATGATTGACTGTATTCATGTCCTAGTGTTGTGTCCATGGTGAACCAATATAATTTTGCCAATAAATACAGTTTATAAAATACAAAAGCAAGACTGCTATGAACCTAAAAGGTTTCACTGGCAACTAAGCAGAAGTCCTATGCACTTCTACAAATCTCAATCTTTGATTGAATGTCAGGCATGTAAATCCTTCCTTCTGACCAAAGCAAAATGTAGCTTGATACACGGCAAGGACCTGGAGATATCAATTTAGCAGTTGCATTTTTTTCATTGGTTACTGAATATACTAATCTTGATTTTGACTTTTCAACGAGTCAGCTTTGAGCTTGCTGATTTTGTTGGCTGATCCTTCATAATCTACCCCCTATTATCTGCTACACAGTACCTTTCATGCCTGACTCAGATCATCTCAGACAAGTCTGGAGTGGTAGCACCAGGGATCATGCCCTTGCTCTTTCTCTGGTACTCCTTAAGTACCAGCATATACCCTTGCACTCCCAG
The DNA here is from genome assembly GCF_004785775.1 of Grammomys surdaster. Taxonomy (NCBI): domain Eukaryota; kingdom Metazoa; phylum Chordata; class Mammalia; order Rodentia; family Muridae; genus Grammomys; species Grammomys surdaster. The sequence goes on along the minus strand of NW_021604562.1, from coordinate 9,292,594 downwards.
CTGTCATGTTCTCCCCATGCCTCTTACTACACTTCAGTATCCACTCTCTTGTTTCCTCTTTGAGGCAGCCAGCTCAGCAGCTGTTAATTTAACTGTGGAAATGGTCACTTTCATGCTTGTTATTTCCCTGGCCCATTCACATTCCCTAGGGTAGCCTACCTATCTGCCATAAGGGTTTTAGACAGGTCAGAATGGCCAGCTTAATCTTGTAGAAGTTGATCTGGTGGCTGAAACTGGTGATGGAAAGGACTGAGGTTCTGGTGTTGGCATGAGTAAGAAGCCATTGGTGACCTGGGTAACTAAGTCACAGAATGTGGGGTGATAGAGGTCATAGACCAAGAAAGACCTGGATAATGAGGAAGGTGAGCAATCTGGCCTTGAGACATGTAGCTTGAGGATTTGGAGAAGGACTTGGTTATTAGATTAAGGGAAGGAGTAGGATCTGGTGATGTGCCTGGAAAGGGTGCTGGAAGCCTGTATGTTCTGCATATATTCTCTTTCAAATTTCTGGATTTGATGCACTTCATTTATGCACTACATCTAGGACAATGACTAAATCTCAACTCGACTCCATATGGTAACTCATGAATCGATTCCCTAATGAGTGACCCATCAATCAATCAAGTTTCAGATGTTTAAGAAGCCAAGTATAATAGGTATTTTCTGTAAATATGAAGGCCAGGGCCAATTCCCAGGCCTGGACTTAACTGTTAGCATGATTTTTTGTCCTAGACCTGGCTTTGGTCTGGCTCTGTGGCTCAACCTGAGCCTATATATGCCTAAGGAGGCCTATCAGTTCCTGGAGCACAAAAAACCAAGAGACAACACTGCCATGTCAGAGGATTCTGTGCAGATGGCAGTGCAGGAGGAAGAGTATAAAATGAGACTATTGGGGTGAAGAAAAGCTATGCAAGGTGCAGGAAAAGGGGATGCAAGAAGAGAGGATACAAGAAGAGGGAATCAAAGTGACCCACAGATCACTGCTGTGACTTAAGGTGGTAGGCAGCAGCAGGGAGAGGGAAATTAGTTGTATTTTGTGGGTGGCGTGTTCTCGCCCACGAGATAACACAGACACCAAAGTTCTTCAGCAGATCTTTATTACGATGTTATAGAGAAAAGACCCGCTGGGAAAAAGCCGGCTGATGGGAACCGGCTGGCGGAAAAGGCCCCGAGCCCCGGGAAGGCCCTGGTTAAATACCCCCTGGAGTGATGTGTACATATCTGGTTGGTTAAATGCCTGTAAAATTCTATATGCCCCGGGATGGGCTGTGACTTCGCGCGCTTTCCCCTCACACAAAGACAGTAAATTACAGAACTTGTGAGAGCATCGCTTCCCAGAGATGTCTCTGCTTTCTACGGCTCTCTACATCTCCCCCTTTTTGTTTTAAATGAGAATCACAAGCACTGGCCATTTCCCGTGTCTTAGGCTAGTTGACGTTCTCCCATAGCCAGCATCAAAGAATGGTGAGCTCCCTGTCTTAGGCTACGAGGGTTGCGCACCCACACCTGGCATTCATTGAATGTGCGCCCCAGGTTGTGGCCACTCGTAATGCCCGTCATGGGGTAAACTCACACCACCTGGTGTACCTCTGGCATATGGCATCAACCTATTCCCGTCATTGGGATCAATGGCAGCTGGCCTGGAGACAAAAATATAGAGCTGTCCTTGGTCTGTCTGGCACGGTACCAATCAAAACTCAAACTCTAGCCCGATCAAGCAAATTCCATTATGGGGGAATAAGCGATCAAGGACTAATAGTTTGATACAGTCTCTCCCACCTTACCAGGTGCAATGGAAACGAGTCCTCTGGGTGCAAAGGCTAGGGGAAACCGAGAGAGATGCAAACACCCATCCCTGTGCAATGGAGTCACCTCCTAGGGGTGCGAGGGCTGTTTGTCTCAAAATTCAGGTACCAGAGCTACACAGACAAGGACCAGTCAGACTAAAACTCCTCACTGACCCAATGCAATGGGCTGAACCCTTGGGGTGCAGTAGCTGAGGATCTATTTGTTGGCTATTTCTTTAGCATAGATAACCAGATTTCGGGAGATGAACCTTGTTCTAAGGCTGCAAGTGCTTGGGTAATCACGACTTTGTCACGTTTCTGTTGAGCTCTGAGCTTGCAAACCAACCAGAGTATGAACACTAATCCACAACACAGGGTTGTACCAAACATGCCTACTCCCACCCACTCCTCAAAGAAAGAGAAAGCTGAAGAGATCCAGGTGGAGAGTCCTTCAGTCAGCGAAACGTCCATACGCGTTGAGTTGATGGCTGCCACCGCTGCTCGCAACTTCTCGAGAAGTTCATCAAATCCTTCTGACCATTCTCCTGCTAGGTAACGAGACAATTGTCTAGACAAATTAGCTGCTCGAGTAAAGTTTTCATATTGAACACTAGTAATACAGATTGCTCCCAGACTTCTCTCACATCCCAGTTGTGCCAATTGAAAAAGGATATCTATTCTTTCTTCTACCAAGTCTAGGCGCTGATTAACAATCATCAATCCGCCTTTCAATTCAGCATTAGTAGAAGTATGGAGGTTGGCTGGCTCTGTCACTGTAGCGGACAGCTGATTTAAGGCTGCTGCTGTTTGGACTTTGGTTGACATAGCAATCCCAGCAGCTGTAGCTGCAATGGCAGTGACTGATATCGCTGTTACTATGGCTGCAGTTATGCCAAAGTCTCTTTTTTGTCTGAATAATGATAGAGTAGAGGGTGTTTCAACAGGAACAGGAACCCATCGTGGCACTCTGGCAACCAAGGCACGTTTAGCTTGTCCAACAGCCCAACACTGAGACATCATGCATGAATCATTAGTGCATTTTTCAAATGAGGAGTTTGAGAGAATAAACAAGAAAGGTGGAAAAACACACACTGGTGTAGGTGAAAATACTGTTTGATTTACAATGATCCTGTTAACTCCAGTAATTAACTGAATAGAATTTGTCAACTGAGGGACCGGATCTGAACTCTGTTTCACCATAGTTCCATTAATAACTCCTGTAAAGGATGTTCTTCCTGTCGCTCCACCCTGGAGAAAGGCTAGTGAATTGAGGTCGGTACAACTGCCATTAACTCCACAGAGTAGCCACTTGTGAAAAGGATTCATACTAGCGCTCTGTAGAAAAGGACCCTTTCTCATTACTGCGCCAGCTCCAGGATCTCCCAACATATTGGGTGAAAAGGAAAAGGTTTCATTGGTATCTGCCCATCGTGTTACTCTGGATTGACAATCAGACCAAGGCAGAACAGCTCCCTCATCTTCTAGACTACAAAAAGGAGAGACCTTAGGTTGATGAGGACGCTCTCCATCAATAAGTTTGGGTGATAAAAATGTTCCATCTATCCAAATGGCTGGTTGTAAAAAGGACTGTGAGAACTCTTTGACATAACTATTGTCCTTTTCATTATCATTCTTTTTTGTTGTTAGTTTAACCCAGTCTCTCTTTTCATAAAACCACCCCAAGGTTCTCTTCGAGAGAGTTATACAGTTTCCTGTCTCAGTAATCTGAAAACAGAGAGAACCCCGTTCAGGCAAGGAACGATTTTCTCCCGGGGGGCCTGCGTTTTATCATAGGGAAGATAAGGTAGCCCCATGGTTTTATTAGTTGTAAGAAATCTTGGAAACACCATGGCATCATGTCTAACAGGTATAGGTTTAGGAAAAGCAGATAATATAGCCCATCGTTGTTCTCCCCATATACTAGGAACCCAATTCTGGAGGGTCCAGATTAGGACTGGAAACATCTGTAGATGAATTCTTCGGGGTGTCATCTTCAGTCGTCATGAGCCTTCGCGTCAGTCACTCTGGTAGCCAGAATGGATTGTCTTCTTCCTGTGGAAAAAACACAGACCGCTCCCCTGGATCCTATTAAAATAGGATCCGGGCCTTTCATTGTCTGGTCAAGACGTCCTTTCACTTGACCATCTCCTTTGGCCTATCAGGCTCTAAACAATGACGGTCAGCAGCCGAATGGCCCTGACTATCCAAATTCAAAAAATTGAGGGTAAAGAGTGCTATAGAAACGGTGACTCGTGGCACTGGGGGTAGAGCCTCCTCGACTCCCCCTTTTTGTTTTAAAAAATAAGATTTAAGAGTACGATGATCCTGTTCTATAATGTCTTGTCCTTGAGGATTGTATGGTAGACCTGTCAGGTGAGTCACCTCCATTTGGCGACAAAATTGTCTAAACTTTTGAGACGTATAAGTTGAGAATTTTAGGCTTTCCCCAGGCATTCTAGGTCTCAAGGCAATGCTGGATAACATGTGTTGCCTTTTCTCCCTATAAAGGGGAGGCAAAAATGATTCCAGAACAGGTGTCAATGGAAACATGTAAATATTGAAGTCTCCCAAAAGATGGGATATGAGTAACATCCATTTGTCATGATTAATCATGTGTAAGTCTTTAAGGCTTAACACCATTATGAAAATTGAGGACACTGAGAAGAAGTTTTGTTATTTTACTTGTACACTTTCTAGAAATATTAAATTATAGTCTCAAGCTATTATTATTTTGATGATATAAGAAATGAGATTGTATGGCCAATTGTTTCTATATGGTCTATAATTTGACTGGTATACAAATCTGTTCTGGCATTGTCCTGGGTTCTAGGCAATCTAATGAATCTTTAAATGTCTTATAAAGAAACAGTACATGTTTTTTAAATTAAGCTGTATTTCTATAATTAATTGTAAAATTTGAGAATTAGTAATATCTAAAAAAAAAGCAACAATTTTAAGTAGTTACAAACCATGAGCCATATACTGGCTATGAGTGTACCAATTGAAAGCTTGAATTTTCAGCATTTCAAACAGTTTCTAGAGCACATAATTTATTTGTGTTGAAGCAGGGGAAAATTCAAGAAAATGAACATGTGATATAATTACATATACTGTCTAATAAATTGATGAGGCATCTGTAAATATAGTAAATATTTTTTCTATGGGCTGCATGTGAATTTATAGGAAAACAAAAGCATGTATAGAGAACAACTGTTAACAACTTGTCTTATGGATAATGATTATCAATTTTGTCTAAAAACTTTTGCCAAGTGATAGGTCAAATATCATTATTTTCTAATAATCAACTTAATTTTTATTTGGAATAAAGAATTAGCATTTCATCTAAAATATTTTCAGGATTCTATCTTACAATCTTGTATTAATACTGTAATAGTTTTAAAATAAGATGTTCAAACTTTACTTGTAGATAGATGAATCTACATTAATGGTTTCTTTGGCCAAGGTCTGTTGTGAGCACATGAGTAGCAATAATGTAGACAGCCAACAATGTATCATGGTCTAGATAATTTATCTTTTAATGACCAACAGCTTATTCTATACTTTTACAAAGCTAACTATTCCTCATCAGTTAACTGTCGAGGGGAATTAGGATTTGTATCTCTCTTGAAAAACATCAAACAGAGGTTTAAATCCTCTTATGGTAAGTTTAAGATGAGGTTTTAGCCAATTAATATCTGTTAACTTGATTTTTAAGAATCATTAAAAGTAAACCAATTTTTGTATGTACGCCTGCAAGCCAGAAGAGGGCGCTAAATCTCACTACGAATGATTGTGAGCCACCATGGGTTGCTGGGAATTGAACTCTAAATATTTGTAGTTGTGAGCCTAGCCTTTAACGGCTGAGTCATCTCTCTAGCTCCCATTATCCATTCTTATTGGAATTTTCTGTGTCACAATCTGTTTAAGATGTAACTAAATTCTCAAATATTAAAAATATATTGTCTTTGAATCTTTTCTGGAGCAACAAGTACTCCAAAATTTCAAAACTCATTGTATTAGAGCAAGGGTGTACAGAAAAACTCTTCTTAGAGATATCAGTTAACAAAATGAATAAAATACACTGAGAGATTTAAATGTTTAATTTTTGTATTAAAGCAATAACAATTTTTTATATAAGACTATTAATCATTCTTTGAAGCAACCTGTTTAAAGATATTGTTTCATGGGCTCTCAAGAATCACTAATAAATTCATTGGATTTAAACTCATCACCTTTACCAGGATGTAAAGGAACAATAAAAACAATCTTTTAAATCTATAATAATTTTATGTATTTATTAGAATGGTAACTGACGTAGGCAAGACAGGCTGTAATGTCTCATTAATTTCATAAATCTTAAATTTGAATTTTGTTTTTGGTTTAACTGAATAAGCAACTCCTTTTAGTTGAATGAGGGATCAGACAAACACCAAGTTAAAGGCACTCTTGTCTTCTAATAATTGTTACATCAGTCCCAGTATCTATTAATTCTTATTGGGGAGAGTAGTTTTTATTGTATTTTGCCAAACATTTGGAGCTATTGCCATAGTGGCAAATCTCTCAAACTTCATGGCTGTAAAATTAGCATCAAACCCATGCTTTTGAACTAACTCAGCAAGTTCTTTAATAGAAATATATTCTACCGATGTGTAAACGCAACTTCTTTTCACAGCTTTAAACACTGGAAAGGCTTGAAACATCTTTCTTTTTATCTTTCTCTGAAAGGATCGTAGTTGCACCGAGCTTGTCTGCATAAGGCAGCGGTGCGCTCAAAATTGCAGCAGGGAGTGCTGCCTGAGAATTCCAGGGGGGCGGGGGAGCTGTAAGCGCGCGCTTTTTAATCCCCGCCTCCCTTTGTTCTCTACTCTGCGGCTGCAGCCGCCCACGTGAATGGAAACCTTCCGCCTCAAAGAGGACTACTTCTTCGTCTCCTTCCGCCTCATAACGGACTATTTTTCCATCTCTCTCTGGTTCTTGCTTGGAAGAGCCAGACCTCCCCGATTCATATTCATATAATTTCAGATTTTGCAATTCCTCTACTGGATATAGAGGCATTTCCTTCGCAACAGACTCTCCCAGGAACGCTCCGGTTCCTCCTTCCCTCCCGCAGATCTGTGTCTGGGGAGTCTCTGTAGACTGTCTACCCAAGCTGGCACCCTCAGCTTGAAAACCCAAGCTGGCACCCTCAG
>NW_021604562.1:9282345-9285608 GCF_004785775.1 Grammomys surdaster | reverse complement strand
CTGGCACCCTCAGCTTGAAAACCCAAGCTGGCACCCTCAGCTTGAAAGCGCTTCCCAGAAACAGTTACTGGAAGGTAACCCTGAATCTCTTTCAGTATCTCCTGACTCACCACAATTGCCGAACTACACTTCTGATCCTGCAAACATGATCGTATCAATTTCCACAATGGGCGTGTGCCTGGCCTCAACTTTCCATTTTGCTGTTCTCGAACTAGGTCCTGTTCCAGCCTATCCCAGGAAGCAAGCGTTAGCGTTCCTGTGCGAGCGTACCAAGGGGCCACTCTGTCGATTTCTTTGACAAAGTTTTCCAATGTATGAGCAGAAACTTTCAGTTTGTGTTGTGCCAGGAGCGTTTGGAGCCCCATCACGATTGACTGTGAGGACCCCATGCTATATCTTAGGGGGGAATCTAACTTTCCGAGAAAAACTCCGCTCCGTAGCTCACGCGCGGCTAATTAATTGTGCAGAGCCTCTGTCTGCTCTTAAAACTGCTGCCTGAAGCGGCGCGCAGCAGGGGGCGGGATTAAGGCTCTGCTCGCTCGCTAAAGCCCGCGGCTCAAGGCAGCTAAAGGAAAGGTGGAACCAAGTTTCTCTTGTTTTAGAAAAATCGCACCGGATTGAAAACACTGCTGGAAAGCGGACCGAACCAACTTTCTGCTAGAAGGAGGGGGGGCTGGCTCAAGCGGCAAGATTTTAACAGGCGTACCGGTGAAAACAATATAACAGCAATAGAAACAAAATTAAAGCCGGTACCAGGATAGCCAACGCTTCCACTGCAGCTTGTGACTTAGGGGAAATATGAAAAGATTCAAGATTAAACATACCTCGCTGATTCTGCCTTCCACTACAGTGACTTCTTTTATGTTTAACTCCTGCTGGGAGGTCCTTCTCCGCGAGGTACCTTCAAATTTTTTCCCGGGATTTCGGCACCAATATGTGGGTGGCGTGTTCTTGCCCGCGAGATAACACAGACACCAAAGTTCTTCAGCAGATCTTTATTACGATGTTATAGAGAAAAGACCCGCTGGGAAAAAGCCGGCTGATGGGAACCGGCTGGCGGAAAAGGCCCCGAGCCCCGGGAAGGCCCTGGTTAAATACCCCCTGGAGTGATGTGTACATATCTGGTTGGTTAAATGCCTGTAAAATTCTATATGCCCCGGGATGGGCTGTGACTTCGCGCGCTTTCTCTTCACACAAAGACAGTAAATTACAGAACTTGTGAGAGCATCGCTTCCCAGAGATGTCTCTGCTTTCTACGGCTCTCTACAGTATTTAATGATGCAAGCAGGCAGCAAGGTTATAGCCTCCACTTTGGCAGCCTATTTGCTGTGGCTTAGCCAGAGCTGGCTTCTGACAGGAAAATGGGGCACATGGAATCTCTACCCAATGACATAATGTGCCAGAATAAAAGCCAAGTTTTATATAGTCACCTATTATAGTTTTGGGAAAATATTTACTGTTTCTACCAACCTGTGTTTGTTAAGAGATAGTCTCAGTGCAACTCATGAGCTTGTATATGATGACAGTGGGTCTTCCTTCAGAAGGGAGCTTAGCAGAGGAAGAAAAGGAAAAGCTCAAATGAATGCTGTGTATCCCACACAAATAAATGCTGCATATTGTTGTGGTTCACAACTTGTTAGAGTACAGATTTTTAGCAAATGGTCCTTTCAAATGATTAACTGTTTCAACAGTGCTTGCTAGAAAAGAGAGTACTTATGGGGTTGAATATACATTCAACTTCAGTGTAGAAATTGTTTTTGAGGTAAACAGGTATCTTCCCCACAAGTTTCTGCTTTAGATACACAGAGCACAACCTTCCCCAAAGACTAAGTATTTCAAACCCATAATGGGCCATAATGCAAGAACATTTGTCATAGAAAAAGATAGGCAAATAAAAAGGTGTTTAGCAGTCAATTGAAATATACCCAGATCAACTTGTCAGAAGCCATCTAGGAAAGGCTAAAGGCATGCTAAAGGCTTTTCTGAAGATGTCCCACCATTTTTCAGGTCCTTCAATGGTTGAGTTCTGAGGCTAGGTCTCTTCTTGCTTCTGATATTCCTTTTCCTGTCACTATTACATAACCTAATGATTTCTTGGCATTAGCCTACACTATTGGGCAGATTTTCTGCAAATTAATATGAAGACAGACTGTCATGTTGTAATGCTGTGGAGAAAAATTGATGATTTTATAATCCTTAATGATGATTTTATAAAATTCTTAAATTTATACAAGTAATTTCAAGCCCTCTAAAAGCTGCAAATAGGGCTCTATAAACCTCGTGTCAAGGACTAATTTCACTAAGATAAGAAAGCAGACTTGGAACAAATTTACAAATTCCTTCTAAGTTAGTTGTGAGACCATTATCTGGCAATTAAAAGTCATAAAAGTCTACAATTTATTGTAGGAACAAGAGTAAAAAATAAAATATTGACTGGTTTATCTATACAAAACTTCAAAATAATAAGACACTAGGCAGATGAGTCATCTATTGACAAAAGCTTGCTGACTTGTGACATAAAAATTATTGCTTTAGCTTTCTGAGACAGATGCAGATACTTGCAGCCAACAGTTGGACTGAGGATCAGGGGAAAGAGTTAGGGGAAAGATTGAAGGAACTGAAGGGGATCACAAACCCATAGGAAGAACAACAGTATCAATGAACTCGGACCCCTCAGAGCTCCTAGGGACTAAACCACCAAATAAAGAGTATGCACAGGCTGGTCCATGGCCCCCTCTACATATGTAGCAGAGGACTGCCTTCTCTGGCCTCAGTGGGAGATGATGTGCTTAATCCTGTAGAGACTTGATGCTTCAGAGAAGGGGGATGTTGGGGAGCACCCTCTCAGAGGTTCAGGGAAGAAAAGATGGGGTAAAGATCTCTGGGAGGAGGATCTGCATGGGGGGCAACATTTGGAGTGTAAATAAATAAAATAATTGAAAAACCTAGTGCTTTAAACTTATAATGAACTTATGGGTCTAGGAGATAATGAATATTTATTCAGGTATTAGGCTTAATGGAAAGAAATGTAACTATTTCTTCTGTAATTGTCATTTTATGACATGAACTTTTGTCTTGGACTTGCTATGAACTTATGGAATGTAAAGATATTGAAAAACCATGTGATCAATTATTCTGAGAAAGTACAAGAACTAGGAACGACAATAAAGTGATGATGCGGTTTTCTTCAGCTTCATCCAGTATGTTTCTTTCTTTTCCTCTCCTCTCCTCTCCTCTCCTCTCCTCTCCTCTCCTCTCCTCTC
>NW_021604562.1:9279602-9282335 GCF_004785775.1 Grammomys surdaster | reverse complement strand
TCCTCTCCTCTCCTCTCCTCTCCTCTCCTCTCCTCTCCTCTCCTCTCTTCTTCTCTCCTCTCCTCTTCTCTTTTCTTGTTTTCTTTTCCTTTCTCTCAGGCTCATGAAGAGTTAAGGAACTCTATGTTTCTCCTGGCCAGTGAGAAGCCTGAGTCAAAGAGAAAAGCATCAAAGTAATTAAGTCTTAATCCCCCTTTACTAACAGAAGGATATAATTACCAAAAGCCAGTGGCTTTTGGTCTTAGAATAGCAAAGAGTTAAAGACAGATCAATCAGCAAAGATAAAGCTGACTCCACACCCTTTTGCTGCCTTCCCTGAGAAATCCTGTGATGCTAAGCTGGTCACTAGCATAAACTATTATCTAATACAAATATATGTATGATGAGCCAGGCCAAATAGTTAATATTTATTTCCCTCCCTTGTTAGGTAATACAACTTGTAGCCTGTGCACAGTAACCCCCATAATTTTGAAAAAGACTGGTTCGAGAAGCTCACCTTTCTTTAACATTTTGGTGAAGGTGTTTTAATAACTGTACCATCCTTACCCATAATTTTACTATTATAGAGAACTTAAACCATTGAGAATATCAGAACCCTTCTGATCTATTTGTCTTTGAAATTGCCTACCCATGCAATCTTTTAGGGATCTTTCAATGCAATCCAGGTGATTGACAATTTTAACTATCACAACTCTATTTATATAAAGGCTCTGTGTACTCAAGGAGCACCTCTACTATCTTCTTTCCTTTACAACTGCTTGATCTTAAGGAAATGCAGTGGCTGCCCCCACCTTCATGCACACTAAATCATGTATCTCATTGATAAGAGTTCAAAGTTACCAGCAGTCAGTGTGATTTGTTTTAGCTCTACTGAAGATCAAAGGACATGACTACAGAGTTAAAGACTGAATGGAAATTAGCCTCTTGGAAAATATACCAGACATGGCATCTATCTTGGAGGGATTACATTCCACAGGTTGTGTCCAAATACCCTGGAAGGACATAGAAATGCTGAGAAAGGAGGCACTTAAGTTCTGCTCTCTTTAGGCTTTATATGTCAAACACGCCTGTTACAAAAGACTGTTATGGTGGACACACATTGGAGCTTTTGTAGACATACAACGAACTTGGTATTTATAAAACGTATGATATAACACATTAAGTTAGTTGATTTTGATACAAATGAAGATGTGGGTGAGCACTGACCTGGACAGTTGGGACTGTAATGGTAATAGAAAGTAGTAACTATTTTGGTATTAGAAGGTCTACTTTCATTGTAAATGGAAAATGCTTGGATGGTATTCAGTACCCTATTCTCAATTGTAGACCTGTTTCTTAACAATCCACGCATTTCGCTCTCCATGTTGGTATAAACAGTCATTTTCTAACCATGTTGACATTGTTTAGTTTTTCTACAATTACTTTCTTTCCATGCCTTTATGCTTAGTTAACTAGTTAGTGATCTACCAGTAGTCAGATAAACTGTGATCCCCTGAGTACTCTTAGTTAGCATCACCTGTTAATGACACATCTCAGAACTATCTGAGGGTGACTCAATAAGGGGTTTTCTTCAATCTGATTGGCCTATGGATCTGTTTGTGGGGATGTTTTTGATTGGTAATTGATATAGGAGTGTCCAGCCCACTTTAGGCAGTACCATCCCTTGGCATGGTTCCCTGGGCTATATAAGATGGCTAGCTGAGCAAAAGCTGGTGAGAAAGTCAGTAAGCAGTATTCCTCTGGGTTTGCTACCACTGTTCCTGCTTGAATTTCTCTCCTGACTTCCTTCAATGATGGACTATTACCTGGTGTTCAAATGTAAAATAAACTTTTTCCCCACCCAAGTTGCTTTTGATTGTAGTGTTTATCAAACCAACAGAAAGCAAATTAGAACAAGTACATTTCCAAGCACCAATTAGCTTTCCTCCTCCAAACTAGTCTCTTGGCCACATATATCATGGCACTCTGTGCTGTATCTTATTTATGTATTTTAGGACTTTCAATCTTTTGCTAATTTTGTGCAAGGTTATCTTGAGTCGAACATGTTTATGAGTCTTCAGTTCCTACTACAATTTGCAGCATGAAGCAAGTATATATTCTGTGAGTTATGGAATGAGTTAAGTCTGAGATATTTGTCTCATGGCTTCAAGTGGATAGTCCAGTTCTTCGTGAGTTAGGAAGGTACTTGTGTCATTTGTATGTGTGGTATATTATTTTATTGCCCAAAGGGCATTCTTCAAGTTGAACATTAACCGAAACAAATACATCTGTCCCAGTTGATTTTGATTTTTACCTTCCCTGGGGTCTTAGGATTACAGGCTGTGTAAGATGTTGAATATATTAGAAGATGACTGAAAACATTACCTGATATTAAGCATAAAACTGGACAAGAAGACAAAACCACAAAAGACCATATGAGCCAATTTCAAATGAGTTTATTTAATACCAAGTACTTCTCGATTGTCTGCATTTGAAATGCTAAATAGTGAGGCTAGTGCAGAAATGAGTCCTCTTTATAAATTTTTAATTTTTTGAGAATTTCATATATGAGTACACTGTATTTACATCATTGGTACCTCTCCCTCCCCTTTCTAGCTTCTATCCTGTACTTTTTGTTTTGAATTAATGATCTCCTCTTCTATAATAATTAACTGTTGTTGAACTATGAACCTCTCTCTCTCTCTCTCTCTCTCTCTCTCTCTCTGTGTGTGTGTGTGTGTGTGTGTGTGTGTG
>NW_021604562.1:9264936-9279592 GCF_004785775.1 Grammomys surdaster | reverse complement strand
GAGAGAGAGAGAGAGAGAGAGAGAGAGAGAGAGAGAGAGAGAGAGAGTGTGAGTGTCTGTTTAGAGCTGGCCACTTGAGATTCGATAATCAGTCAGGGGGTTGCTCCTGAAGGCAACTGATTTTCCCTCTCCCAACAGCCCTTAACTACATGTAACTTCATCTAGGTTTGGAACTTTGTGAGCTTTCCCTCACCTAAACTGGCATGTAAGCTGATGTGGTCTGATGAACATTATTAATTGAGAGGTATTAATGATTGAGTGACTATGCTCTCATCTTACTGTGTTGTTGAAATTGAGCATTCAGTAAGATGATATTGGGAAATGTGTTGGGGAAGCATCCATAGGTGACTAGATAAGGCCAGGAATGCCCTGATACTAAGACTTTGGGAAGCTCCCTTTCATTGACTATGTGAGAATACAGCAAGAAGATAGCTATCTGAGCTCATGCTATAGTAAAGCAATGTAGCTATTGTGTGGCAAATGCATGGTTCTTCCCAGAATAGCAAGGGGATGGACAAAAGAAAGCAGAGGAGAAAAATGAGGAGGAGGAAGGATGTGAGGGGGAAAAAGAGGGTTGTGAGAGTTAATCTTGGTTGTCAACTTGACTATATATGGGAGCAAATAAAACCCAAGCTGCTGGGCACTCTGGTGAGGGATTTTCTTAATCAGATTATTTAAAACAGGAAGACCAACCCTAAATCTGAGCCACACCTTCTGGTTGCAGGCTATACAAAAGGAGATGAAAGAAGGATTTTCTTCTATGATTTCCTTGCCCTGACTCTCACAGACAAGTTTATCTATCTAACAGTGACTTCAGGATTGCAGTATAGACGGGTTTTAGTAGTTGTCCAAGAATCCTCCAGACCCTAGTGACAAATTGGGACTAATGTGATACTCAGCCTCATGGAGTGAAGGACTATCAGATTCTTGGTCTTAAAATCATGAGATAGCCATTAGTGGAATACTTGGACTACATTCTAAAGGCCAGTTTAACAAATATTCTCAAATTACTTCTATCCCTTAACAGAATCTTGACTAATTCAAGGGAAGAATATGGCAAAGAAAGGAAAAACAGGAAAAGGGGGAAGGAAATATTGGGCAATAAGGGGTGGGGTTTAGGAGAAACACTTTCAGTATTTGGAAGATCGCCTGCATGAAAAAGGTAACATTGGACCTAAACAATGTTTTTACCAATATAGTTAACCATTCACATGACTCTAGAAATATCTCTTAGTGTATATATCAAAAAGTAATGAAATAATTTCTTTAAACAGACAGCTACACTCTCAAGTTAACTGAAGTACTGTTCATAACAGCCTAATCAACCAAAGTGTTTATCAAGGGATGAACTGAGAAAGAAAAAGCAAATGTACACAATGGAATAGTATTCAGCCTTTAAAATTAAAGAAAAAATCTTCTACTTGTGACAATATCATGGAAAGATTTGGAGAACCTTGGGCTCGTTGAAATAAACCAGGAAAGAAAGATACATGTTGTGTGTTCTAAAGAATGTATGAAAGGTAGAAAAAAAGAATCTGAAAAGCAGAAATTCTATTTTTATATTTCTGGGGTTGAGAGGACAGAAAATGAGAAAATGATAGTCAGTGTTTGTGAACATTCTCACAGGAAGCATGGATTAGATATTCAGGTGAACTGCCATTGTGCTCACTGCAACTAATAACAGAATAAAGGAATATTGCAGTTGTCTGTTACTACAATTTCAGCAGATGATTTCTGATGTTCTTGTCACACACACAAACACACATACATAACATTGGATGTTTGAGATGATGAACATTTACCTTTATTTATTCATTCAATATTGTATGCAAAATTATATCATCACCTTGTACACATTAGAATATATTATAATTTTCAAATATATAATTACAATACATTAGCCTGACAAATGTATGAATGCATACATATAGGAAAACGGTGCTAAGAAGCTTCAGATAGAGGGAAACTCCCACCTTCTTTTTTCTTTTGCTAAAAGTCACCTTAACCAGAAAGCAAATTTGCATTCCTTCCTCCCTCACAGTGCTAACAAGAGGCTTTCATCTTGCCTCACAACCTGCATTCATCATCCTAAACAAACACACAGCCCAGGTATTGTGTGTTGCTTTCCAGGGCAGCTGCAACCCACTGTGTCAACACCACCCCCACTCCTCCCCTCCCAGGTCTCCTCCAATAAAAAGTTTGGGAGTCACTCTTTTCTCTCTCTTCAGAAACTTGCATTTCTTATATGATGCTAAAATAAGGAAGAGATGCTTCTCAAGGAAGAACAAAGCCCATGATTGCAAGGGAGATTCAAGAATCCTAATAATCATGAATCTTACCCTGAGTATTGATTGAATAAATAACCCCAGGTGCTCAAAGGCTTCCTTGCCATTTATGCCTCCTCAGAGGCTTCAGGGAAAGATGGTGATTTCTGTATCGACCAGTTAAACCACTAGTTCCCTGGTCTCGCTTCACATTACAATCTACCAGGGACTTAAAAAATGCTTGGCTCCCACCCTTAGCTATTCCGATGGAATTGGTACAGGTCCTCACCTTATATTAGGAATTTAAATTTTTCTCTGTGTTACTATTATACTAAAAAGCTTGGGAATTTCTGAAATAAATCCTCAAAGTTGTGTCTTTGTGTGTGACATTTTGTTAGTCATTCCTGCATTGTTCTAGACAGCTATATGCAGGTCGTGTGTGTGTACATGTGTGTGTGTGGGGGGAGAGGGAGGGATGGAGGGAGGGAGGGAGAGAGAGAGAGAGAGAGAGAGAGAGAGAGAGAGAGAGAGAGAGAGACTTGGTTTTCTTGTAGATGTGCAACTTTCTTTGATTTTTAATTAGTCTTATGCCAACTTTCCACTCACTTGCACTTATTTTTGTTATAAATTTTAATTATTATCCTACCCACAACAAAACATAGTTAGACATATTCGTAAGCTAAATACCCATCCCTAGACGTTTTTATAAGACAGAATTGCTCCCTTAGGATCTGTGAAGAACAATTTTAATTTCAGTGTTACGTCCTTCCCTGAGAATTTAGATTTTATGAACCACTTCTGTAATGAAGCCCTCTTTTGTGAGTATTCTCTGAATCTTTGGCTGGAGGACTACTCAGATATCCTGAGCTAACCTCAGCATGCTACCTGTGCTTCCATTCCCGTATTAACCTTTGTTTCACTTTTGTTTTACATCAGGACTGCTAGTGAAACATAAGGGTATGAAGGAGGTTGTATGCTCGTACAATACAAGGACTTTGTGCTGATTTTTGTACAAATTTGGGATTTGGGGTAGAAAGTTATTTGACAACTTGTTACATTACTGTATCCTTTTTTCCAAACTAGAAACTCAGGACCCAAGTATATAAATAAGCTCAGTCACTAAAACACTCAGCAAATTTTGGAGGACTTATGATTACAAATTGCTCCAATATCTCTGTTCTGTAATAAATACTAGCCACTGTTTTTCTGCACTGCTCTGAACAGGAAAGTACTTAGGAATGTGGACCTTGTAACCAGAGTTCTAACACTCCAATCCTCCTACACAAAAACACAGCTAGCTAAGCATAGCCTTGAGCAAAATATACATTCACAGATATCTTTACAAAACTCAATTGCTCCCTCTTGAGCTGTGGAGACCAATTTTAATTTTATTTTCAGTGTTATGCCCCTCTTGGAGGATGTAGATTTTCATTGACTGGCTATTGTTTACTATTCTTCATTTCATCTAGCTCTGTTTCAACCTGCATTTCTATCCATCTGCTACTTTTGGATATAGATTACTTTTATTTTTCTATCTTCTAGCTGTAAAAAAATAGATTATTGATTTTGTGATATATAGCCTCTCTTTTTACACTCATATTTCAACCCACAGGTATAGTTACTTTCATGTCTATATTTTTTTCCATGCTGTTTTCATTTTTATTTTTATGAAACCCTTGTCTGATTTTACTTGTGAGTTCTTTTTAGACCCACTGATTGCTTAAGTTGTTTGATGGTCATCTCCAATTTGTGCACAGAATATGAAGTCATAGCTGGATGCTCCATTTTGAGGTGGAACCTAGATGGAGAAAGTAAGTCCTTGGGACATGCCTTGAAGAATGTTTTCTTGTTCCTGGACCCTTCTTTATTTCCTGTCTGCCATGGTGTTAGTAGCGTCTTTGTTTCATACCATCCTGTCAGGATGTTCTGCCTTTCAATATGATTAGATGCAATGGACCAAGCCATCTGTGAGCTGGAATTTCTTAATGAGTTTTGCTGGTGGGTCTCAGATGACTAGAATGCTGGATAGAATGCACAGAAGTGCGGACAGAAATGACTGTGCTCATGAGACTTCAGATTGGAATGAAGACTGGACCAGGAATTTACTAGTCATGTTACATTATTGCCATTAACTTTTGCCCATACTTTGAAACTTCCTAGGAGACTGAATTTAAATGTGAAAAACTAATTAATCTGTGAATAGAAGTTCATAGCAGCATAACCTCAGGCTTGTTGTAGCTGTGTGTAGCAAAATTTGCAGTGAAATTGAGACAAAATACATATTGAGATAATTTATAAAACTTATAGTTTGTCCAGAATAGGAAAAGTTTGGGGGTCAAAGAATGTGTGTCTTTGCATGTGGACAATAGGTGTTAGTTGGACACTAGCCGTTAAAGATTCAAGGATGTAAAGGTATAACCTTACTTGAAAGGTTTTGCTTTGAGGAAAGTACTTCAAGTTGCTCACTGGAACAGAGCCACTAGGGAAATATTTCCCCATGTTTATCTAACCATGTTAACAGAGGCCGTTACAACCATGGTCTAAGAGGTCTCACCTAACGCTGGTTTTGAAGACATACAGAATGCAACAGTTATAGAACACTGGAAGCAAATTTTTTTAAAGGCATGGAAAGTCAATCACTATGTGGCCAGGTGAGAGTCCCAGGAACCAGTCCCCAAGAGAGCAAGGTCTGAAGCTATGATGCATCTGATGATACAATGTGGACTTCATGAAGTTAGAGATATCAGCAGTGTAGAAAGCCTGCTAAGAAAAGCTGTAATCACTAAGCAGAACCAATTTAAGAAGGATGCCATAGGGATGAGTCTTTTGATGTTTACACTATATCATCCTATATCCCGAGTTTCATGCATGGAGATCCAGGATTAGATATTTACCCCAGAGGCTTTTTATATTGCTTTAATCCTATCCCTCATTTGTGCCTCTGTTCCTTCCTTTTGGATTGCTAATATTTTTTTCTGTGCTTATCTCTCAGTGTGTTTGGAAGCATGTAAGTGGATTTTGAATTTTACAGAATTTGAAGGCTAAGAAATTATTTAGGTCTTAGAGAAGAATGGACTTTTAAGCAATGTTGGAACTGTTGAGACTGGAAGAAGTCAGAGATGGGCTTAATGGATTTTACATCATGAAGTAGACATGGGACTTTTGGGGGGGTCAGAGTGTATTTTTCTTTCCTTCCTTCCTTTCCTTTCATTTCCCCCTTCAGTCCCCTTTCTTGTCTCAGCTACCATGAGGTAAACACTCTTGTACCACATATGCCTGCTTCCAGGCTTTTCTGCCCTGACTTAGGTCCAAAGTGATGGAAACAGCCAACCATGGACTGAAATCTCTTAAATCTTTCTTCATTTAAGTTGCTTTGTTAAACACATTTTCCCCCCAGCGGGACAGAAAGTTGATTAATACAAGTGTAGTAACTTGGTGATTCATTTAGATTTCTTTCATATGTGTGTATACTTTAGGAAGCTTATATAGTAGTAGGTTTCCATACCTTGATCACGGTTTGAGAAAGGCAGAGATTCTCACAGCCATCTTGGTCTTAATGGCAGCAGTAGCAGACAGAATCTTTCCCCAAAAATTATGTATCAATTCCAGTCTGGCCTGTGATATACTATTACTTCAAATTCTCAGTGATTCTCCTATCTACCATGCCCTTTAAGATGAGTCATTTTCTAGAACATATTCCTAATCTAGCCTTTAATTAGTTTATTTTAAGATATTTGTGTTTGAAGTCATTATTACTATAGAAAGACTTATTTCTGTCATTTGGTCATTTGTTGCTTCTGTTTCTCATGCTATTCATTTTCCATAATCATTTCAATTTTACCTTTTGTGATTCTTTCCTTTTATGCCATTTTGATGCCTTCCACATTTTCAATTTTCTATCTTGATTATTGTTTCTTCTTATTATAAGAATATTCATATTTTTATGATCATTATAACTCTTAAATTATGGGAATTGCAACTAGGTAGACAGTTCAATGTACAGGTCTGAGAGAGGTTAGGCCTGGAGAAAACATTGATAATACTAGGTGCACAGATTATATTAAAGCCATGGAACTTGGTAGGGAAGAGCAGAAAATGCAGTACTAACCCCCGAGAACATGAAATTATAACCTCTCTATTGATGGACGATTTTATATTTACTCATTATAATTGCTATTTGGGTACTGGCACAGCGTCTCATTGCTAAAGGCAACAAGGTAAAAAAAAGGTTTCTTATGTTTTCTAAGTAATAAAACCAGATAAATCCTGTTATTTTATTATCTTTTTTAGCTGTAAGGTTTTCTTTTAACCTCTCCTCTTGATTATATCAATTCATTACTTACTCATTAGTTTCAAATGCATTAATTTTCTTTACAACTTAAAATAATGACCTTCATTTTTTCCTGGAGAGCATCTATCTTTAGAAAAAGTAATAAATACTACCTTGTGTTTCTTGATTCTCCAAATGGGCCTGATAAGGTCAAATATTTTGTTAATGAACTCAAAGGCATGCATATAAACCATGTAAGTGGTATATGTCAGCTACATGTCATTTTACTTGATTGCAGCTTTTATGCTTGCCTTGATCAACTTTCTCTCAAAAGTAGGGTAGTGTGGGGATGATTTTTTATGGAGAAATAACATTACATTCACATTTTTTTGAGACAAGTATGAAACTCTTAGTTCATATCTGAATAATAGTATACCATGGCCTTTAAAACTGAGCAGTTTGTGGGGAGTGGATGGATTGTGAATAATGGTGCATACCTACAATGAAAAATTTAAAATGATGTTATAAGCTAACGGAATAGAGTTTACACATTGCCTCACCCCTACCTGTCTAATTTTCATTATTTTCTCTATGTAGTCACTTTATTCCTCAGTTCTTTTTTAAAATTTTTTATTGGTTATTTTATTTATTTACAATACAGATATTATCCCCTTTCCCCATTTCCCCTCCCTAGAACCCCCTATCCCATCCCTCCTCCTCCTTTTTGCTTTTATACCATTTTAATTACATGCACGTATTAAGGTCAGTTCTAGGTTGAGGGCTCTAGCAATACAATAGATGCAAATAGTCAAGGAACAAGCAAGACAATAAACACAAATAGTCAAAGAAAAAGCAAGGCATTAAACTCAATTAAGTGAACACTCCTGTGACAACTGTTTTTAAGAGCTTATCAGGATGACCAAAGTATCTGAGCCTACTTTCCTGTCCTAGCCCAAAGTCATTTTCATGTCTGAAGCCTACTTCCTTGTTCTAGCCTAAAATTTAGCTCCCTATCTGAAATTATTTCTTTGTTCTAGCCTAAGATTTAAATTCCTGCCTGAAATTATTTCTTTGTTTTAGACTAATGTCCAATTCCTGCCTGAAGCCTACTTCCTTGTCCTTGGCCAATGTCATATTCCTGCCAAGCAGCCCATTTCCTTGTCCTTAGCCCATGTCAGATTCTTGCCAAGCAGCCCCAAAGGCTCTCCACCTCTCCCCCATCCTTTTTTTCATTAACAAGAATGAGCCTGTCTTAGGTTGTTCTGATAAGAATGCCTTCCTTACCCATCATGGAATATGCATTATCCAAAGCAATGCACTTCTGCTTAGGTTGGTAAGACTCTGTGCAGAATCTTACCCATCCTTGGCTTGCCAGCCTGTTAATTTAAAAACTCTGTCTGGGGGTCGATTTTCAGGTTCAAGCCATGTACTTTGGCTGACAACATGTTGATGTTGTTAAAGAAAAGCTTTAACAAGATGGGCAAGAATAAAATATTCCCAGGACAAAAAGGGCTAGCTACTTGCCATCGGCAAAACAGCTTTCACCAATTCTTGATATCTAAGAATCAGAGAATTTGAAAGTACATGAACTCTCCATTGGATGGGGCAGAATTAAGCAGGGAGGCATTTCCTACCAGTTGATCACAAGTATTTCTCAGCATAACTGTAAGACACCTTGAACGATGTAGCTGATAGGCACATAAACTCTGGTTACGTTCTCAGAGGAAATGTAGTCTTTTCAGACTATATTCTCTGCCCTGATTCTCTGACTTCTACCTGATCCAGAGAAGCTAGAAAACAAATTAACTAAACTTCTATAAATTTCATTTCCTAATTGCCTCACCATGGCAACAATATCATTGCTCAGATATACTTTGTATGTAGTTCTTTTTGAGAACCTAAATATTCATTAAAGGAGACCATACAAGTCTTCTATGGGATTTTGAAACACTTTACTCACTTTATTTTCAGGGTTAGAAGAAGGTTCAGGCTTGGCCTCAAACTCCCAGTTTAGCAGGACAATCAGACTAAATACTTATAGCTGTTCTCAGCACTGGGCTCTGAGGATTCTGTGAACCTTAGTAAATGTAATGCAGTGTTGGATGCATATGCATGCTTTTGCTATACCACCCACTGGGGCTTCAGAAAACTGTTCTGCTTCCATTGTGCTTTTGAGAGCTCTCCCTTTATCTGATCAGTTAGATTTTTGTTCCTCCTCTTTAAATGCCACTGAAATACTGTGAAAACAAATGGATTAAATTAAAATTGTAACTAGGATTAAAACCCACAACCTACCTGCTGCTATATCATACTGGTAATTGACAGGTCACACTCCAACTGTCCCTGCCCACAAAAACAATGACATTAAATGGCACAGAGTGTTCACTGGAAAAAGCTGCAGCCCCAAGTTTAAGAATGGCTGTAGAAAATTCTCATTGTTATTAAGGGATTGTTTTGACATTGACTTCAAACCAAATTATGAGTCAGATGCTGGGCTTTACACTTTCATAAACGAAACTCAATTTCCATAACCACTTTGTGAGGTAAATATTGATATCTTAATTCCATAAGCTCGGAGGAGTGAAATGACTTGCCAAACATGTTAGGAAAATGTCAGAAGTGAAAATGAATCTTCCTATTGCTGCTCTTGCCTAAGGTCTTATGGGAATATTGAACATGTCCCAAAGAGTGGTTTGAGCCTGATTCTCCTCCTCTTTGAACTTGAAAAGTAATTCACTTCTCAAGAGTTGAGGAGAGGTTCTAAGGTGCCATGGTGACTTCAGAAACTGCAAGTACCATTGTTCTGGAGGCCACTGTTCTCTCCCCTGGAGCAGTTTGAAGTCTGCCTGTATGTTCTCTAAATAACACTGGCATTAGCCCACACAGAAGCCACCTCCTCAGGATTTTGAAGTGCTGTGCAAACAGCTAGGAGAGAGCATTGTCTAAAGCCGTATGAAAAGACTGAGATTTGTCTGGTGAACGAAAATTTTGCAATCATAACACCTTTTACTCCCACAGCAAGCAGAACTTTCTCTTTGTGAAGCAAGCAAGCAAATATTTCATGTTCAGAATAATGATGCTTTTTAAAGAGACAGTAACAGCAGCTTAGGTCTTGATTTCTTGTGCATTTAATGTCATCAGAGGAAAAGAAGCAGACTTTCAGATGCATAGTCTTCAAAGCATCGAATTTCTTGTTACTTAAGTGGATACATGTGGGCTGTATTGACAATCTATCGGGCACAGCATTTCGAAGTAATGTCTATTTTATCCCCAAGATTAGAATTACCTTAGTGTTGTAGAAAATGTAGATATTTAGATTTCACCATAAAGCTACATTCAGAGCCTAAGTGGGAGGAGGCATAGACCTTAGGCATATGCATTTTAGAAGCACCTTTGAAGATTTTTAGATCCATTAGTCTGAAAATAACTGCAGTGAAAGGACCACCTCCATAAAAAGATAAGTTAGAATATTTTTGTTATAATGGCATTTGGTTAAAAAGAATCCATTAACTACTTACATTCTGAGAGGGAGAGCCAAACTAAGAGCAGCTGTTCTGTAGTGAATCTGCACATGAAAGATAGTAGGAAAATTCTTGTGGAGAGGAAACAGGCTTTTCAGGGGCAAGAAGGGAAAGTAGACATAGTCTGTGACTTTCTAGAGGTTGTATGTATAAGTATGTGGGGTTGTCACACTTTAATACTATGTAGCTTAGGGCTAAAATTCACAATACGTTTGACTTAGCCTGCTACATACTAGAATTAAAGGTGGGTCCAAGTATTATAGAACACTGTCCTCAGATCATAACAGCCACCACTATCTTCATCAGAGCAGCTGTGACTACTTGCAAGACAGCCTTGAGATTTGGCCTGTTGACATTTGCTCAGGAAAAAAGGGATGGGTAAGCAGATCCATACCTGAGATCTAAGTAAGCTAGTTCCTTGCAGCAACCTCCTGTCAGTTATAGAATTCTGTTCAGTCCAAATTATTACTGGGTTCATAGTCTAGTAGGGAGATAAGGTTAACTGAAGCAGGGCAGTGTGGGCTACTCAGCTGTTGCCATGGAAATCACAGTCCATGCTGACTTAAGACTTTGTTTGTGTAGCTGTTTTGTGGTCTCCCATCCCTGCCCCTCAAGAAACCCCTCATCCATGCTGTCTAAATAAGCCAGATGAACCAATTGGTTCACCAAGTCAGATTTTGGTTGACTTGTACCATGCATGTCAGGGATGGATCACTCAGGGTAAGTAGATGTTTGTTTACATCTCTCCAGGTAAAGTTCACATAACACACCATCACATCCTTGCAAATAGACTGATACAATTGGTTGAGGCAGGAGTAAACCCACTTAGAGTTTCTAAGAGGAATTTACCAGTGCAATAGATAGAATACATTATCTAAAATATGGGAGTAGGGTATTTGAGAGGTTAGGTCAGTAATCAACAGTGTATGTGAATGTGAGTGAGTGTGTGCACTTATTTGAAAGTATATTTATGAGATGGGGTGAGGCAACTCCACTGGAAAATTAAGGTTTTAAAAATATAGCAAAGACTTTGAGGAGTGATGAGGTCTAGAGATAGCTTACTAAAAATACGGCAGAGTCTCAAAGATACATATCTGCGTATTTTTAAAAATATGCTTTTAATTGAAAGAGAATTACATTGGATCTTTCCTTTATTTCCTTCAATCCCTCCTAGATACTCTCTCTTGAACCTCTCTCATGCTCTACTCTCTCAAGTGATAGTTTCTTTTTCTTGATTACTACTGTAGCATTGATATGTGTGTTTATGCACAAATACATACACAACAAACATACATATACATATTTGTGATTTAACCAAATAAGGATTTAAACAATAATATTAACACATCATTTCTCCCTTCTCCTTTTTTACTCCAAACCATTACATACACCCCTCCTTCTCTTTGGAATTCATGGCCTCTTTGTTTTTTATTGATTTTTGTAACATGCCTACATGTATTTTTTTGAAAACCAAGTTATCTTTAACTTATAGTTAACTATTGTATATATTTATGGCTGAATGTTTATTTTTATTTTGAAATATTTATTTGAGTTCAACATACTATTGATTCTTTATCAACTGCAGTACTTTTAAATACTTTAACATTGGTTCTTTGAGCTTTGAGCTTTCTGAAGATGTGAATTTTCATTTGTCCCAATAGTCCTGAACCCCACAGCTGGTATTACTCATTTAATTATTGAGGAAGAAAACACCCTTTTGTTTGCAATTCATAGTTAAATTTCTATGGGGAGTTGCTGGTTAATTCTAGCTATTCTCTAGTTTTATCCTGTTTTTAGAACTTTTTCATACAAGAAAGAATGTATTTATAGAGAAATCTGCTCTCAATTTTAGTGATAGATTTTATTGCCCTAATTTGTCTTTGTCTATGGAGATGCACATACACACATACCTCTCCCCCCTGCCTCTCTCTCTCTCTCTCTCTCTCTCTCTCTCTCTCTCTCTCTCTCTCTCTCTTTCTCTCTCTCTCTCTCTGTGTGTGTGTGTGTTCATGCAAACAAATAATCAAGTAACCAGGAAAGAGGATCCAGGTTAAAAACAGTAATTCAAGACATTGGTTGGTATGTTGCATATTTTCCTTTTATGATACTCAATGACCTTGGCCTATGTTGGTTCAAAAAATAGTTATAAAATTTTAATCTCTTCTGTTCTTGGGAAAGGGAAATTTGGATTTCTTATGATTTTGAATTCGAACTTACGGCTAACTCAGGACTCAGAGAGATCGAAGACGTAGCTTTTGAAGGATTTGGCCAGGCTGAGGGTTGAGGGTGGACCACTGGTAAGAATTCATCCTAAGTGAGCTGAATTTGATCTCTTTGATTCTTTACATTTGGATTATTGCATATAAGACAAAATTTGAAATAGTGACAAGAAAGTAGTAGTCATCTTGCCCTAACTACCCCTGATTTCTACTCCTGTACTTAATTATTTCATTATCTTCATATTTATAATAATTTTTCATTAATTTTTATTGGTTTTGAATTTTGAGACACTGTTAGCATTTTAATATGCCAATAATCAATAATTAGTGTTTCATGGCATAGAAACTCAAATATTGTGAACTATGTTGTGTAAGATTCTATTTTCTTCTTTACAAGTGCCATTTTTATTTGGAATTAATGATGACCTTGTATTTCCTTTCATTTTGTTTATCTATTATACTCTACTAGAGCAGTACTCTCTTTGGAAAGGAAGAGCCAGAGTCATTGGTCAGTTAGTTGCTCATGAATTTCCCATGTACTTGGTTCAATCTGAACTGTATGTGAAGTCTACTGAGTGGCCGTCCTTTTTCCATTTTTTCTTCACCACCATCAGACTTGGCTTCTCAGTTTTACTGGTTATGTTTTGGGGATGCTAATGTATCATTTCTGTTGGCTTTCCTTCTTCTTTCTGATGGGGCTAATAAATCTTTGAGACTTACCATGTCTGGAAGTATCTTTAGTCTATTGTCATATTTGACATGAAGTATGGAATTCTGGGTCCAGAACTGGTTTGCTTCAGAATTTTGAAGGTATTGCTTCTTTCTTACCTTCTAGTGTTGCTGGCAAGAAGCTCTGTTATTTACTTTCACAGTCCAATGCATGTCTTATGTTATGTCCCTTTGACAGTTTAAAACCTTTTCTATCCATTTGAGGTACCCTGTTGTATGTTGTATTAAGCATTGCTCTGTGCTTTTAAACTTGCTATGAGACAACTCCTAAATTGAAGATTATTTTTTGAATTATTTAATTTTCTTTTCATTATTTCCTACTTTGTTGCTATTGAATGCCTTGGCCTGACCTTATAGTTTACTATTTCTCTGTTATTGCTAATTTACTTGTCTTCATTTCTAGGAAAAGTTTTTTCAACTTTTCTCCCAATATGTATAAATACATATTTATATGGATGTGCATATCTCATTCTATGCACTTTATCATTCTCTTTATTTCTTATTTTCTTAGCAGCATTTTCATTTAGTATGTAGAATATCATCTCTTAACTCTATAAAAATATTAATAGATTAACATATTTCTGTTTTTCTTTTTTTCCTTTTTTATTTTTTTTAAATCAAATCATAATTTTTACTTATTCACACAAGGGTTATAAACACAAAAAGGCAGGATGTGGGGAAGGAGATGACACTGGAGTGTGGGTGTTCAGGGGAATACAGATATCTTCAGAACTGGGTATTGGCTGGGTGAAGGTTCAGGGGACAAGTCATTACGACTCTGCCTATGACTCGCTTCACCTTATCTAAATTGGTATTGTCTGCCAAGGCTACCTATTTGCAAGGTCTATGACTACTCAGGCTAGTCAATTTCCACAAAAGCTGCCTGTTTACCGTAGCTTATAGCCATCTGTTCAATGTTTTTCCACAGAGACTCAAGACTTTGTGTTAGCATTCTGCATTGTTTTTCATTCACATTTCTGTTGTTTGTATTGCTCCATGTTATAGTCTGTCCTTAGATAGTATGGGTGGTCAGCTTTCCATTGTTGTCACAGAATATAAGAAGAAAATGATTTAACGGAGAACAGATTTATTGATGCTCACAATTTCAAAGCTTTGAACACATGGTCTGCTGGCTCTATTATGGGCCTGTTCCAAGGTACACCATTATGTCATAGGTGTGTGAGAGAGCAAATCTGCTCATTTCTTGGTGTCCAGGGAGAACAGAGAGACAAGGATGGGTCAAACTCCCAATATGCTTGTTGAATGCACATCCTAAATGACCTCACTTCCTAAAATTTCTATCACCTTTAAAGAGTGCTTAGGACTTAGCCTTCATCACATGAGCCTTTGAGGGATGTTTTAGATTCAAACTATCACAGTGATGTATGATTATGGGTTAACATTTAGCAGTGGATCTCACTTAACACTAACTGAGATATATGTTTTTGCAATGTTAAGGATCAAACTCTATGCTTCATGTACAATAAATAGTTTGTTATTGATCTATACCCAGACTAAATAATCTGTAATAATAGTCTCTCTGTCTTTCTCTCCTTCTTCTTCCCCTGTCCTCTCCTGTCCTCTCCTGTCCTCTCCTCTCTTGTTGTCCTCTCCTCTCCTCTCCTCTCCTCTCCTCTCCTCTCCTCTCCTCTC
>NW_021604562.1:9254189-9264926 GCF_004785775.1 Grammomys surdaster | reverse complement strand
CTCCTCTCCTCTCCTCTCCTCTCCTCTCCTCTCCTCTCCTCTCCTCTTCTCTCCTCTTTTCTCATATCCTATCCTTTTTTTGGTTGTTATGATTAAACCTATGACTTTGTGCATGCTAAGCATATTTTCTACTATTAAGTTATTCTTCTACCCTAGGAGGCACTTCTAATGTGATGGAATGATTTCCAGCAATCAATTACTACAAAACAGGAGACAGTACGTGAATAGACAAATTTTGGATTTTATACAAACAGCAAGTCTGTGATCTCTGAGGGAAGGGAAATAGCTCGATGATCTGTTTTATCACCTCATTTTTCTGCTTGAAGGCACATTCCAGGCCTAAACACAAGGAAAAAGATGTCCATTGTAATTGGAAGCTGTGAGGTTGGAATTTGGGAGACTCCAAGTTAGGTGGAATTTTCACTGTAAGATACTTTGAAATTGATCACTAGTGGAGATTTTTTTTTATATATATATTTTAACCTTAGCCACCAGAAAAAAATCCATGAATAAAAGTTGTTTGCATGTTTGTTTTATCTATGCCCACAAAGAGCCTTTTGGTATATGCCACTGATAATATTATTTATCTATAGATACCTATTGACTTGGAGAAGTGAGACAAAGTAGAACAAAATGATGTGTTGTATTAACATAATGAAAGGAAGACAATATAGATATAACCAATAGTATTAAATTTGAAATACACTGCACAAAACAAACCAAATCCTCAAATACACAAGTTGCATGATTCTCTTTGGATGAAGTATTCAAGATGATCTAACACCAGAATATAGATTGAGGTTTTCTGAAGTCCTTTGTGATGTGGTGGAGACTGGCTGCAAAGTCAATAGAAGGCACTTTTTGTTTCACAGAAATGCTCTATATGTCAATTGTGGTATGTATTAGTGTGCTCGTTTTTCAAAATTATTAACTTTATATTTGTCTGTGAATTTTACTCTGAGAGTTATATCCCAATAAAGCTGATTTAAAAAGAGAAGCAATGCTAATGTGGAGTTACTTAGAAGTGAACAGTGCTTATCATTTTTGCTTCTCCCTACTGGATGGCAAGCTGTTTATTCACTAAGGACTATCAGTTGTCATTAGGCTTTTCTAAAAAAATGCCACTTAGATTTTATAGAAATAATTTGTCTTTTGTGAAGTCACATTTCACTATTTTATGTAAACTTTGTTTTATAACTGTAATTATAAGCATAAATGGCAGCTAACAGATTTGAGAATTCATAGAGCTGACTCACCCTATGTATGCAACTCAACTGGGGACAGCTAAAGTGAGAACAGATCATAGTACATAGTGTATGTGGTTTTAGCATGCTGAAAGCTTCAGTGTGTTTTAAAGTTGGAACTAAGAACTTATCTTCCTTATTCAAAGAAAATAGTTTGGTTAAGAAAGCTAAAAATGCTATGCCCTGAGTGGTCCAAAATAGGTGAATATATCACTACATTGCTGTGCCATGGACCTGGTATGGAGAAGGACAGTATCCAAGGAAGGTGAATGGTGATGGGGTTATATGACTACATTTGAAATTTCCCTCAAATCTTGAAAGGACATTTTCACAAAATGGGGAAAATAGTGAAGTGTTATTATTAACCACTGAACATTAATCCAGACCATTTTTCACATCAGAGGCAATCACCTAAAAAGACAAAAATGAACTCTTATTCTTTTAGAGTACAGTGTGTGTTAATGAGTTGTACTTATCAAAAGGAAACTCAAGTATCTTGTATCTTTCTGATAAGCAAGAAATTATATATTGGAGGTAAATTTCCCCAAGAAAAGAGGACACAAGGAAAGAGGGAATGTGTGTGTGTGTGTGTGTGTGTGTATGTGTGTATGTATTGCATATGTGTGGACGCACATGTAGTATGATATATTGTGACATATATATATATGTACATATATATATATATGCAAGTGTGCACATAGTGAAGGTTGGAGGTGGACACCTGACATTTCCTTGATCAATGTCTAGCTCACGTATTGGGGCAACTGAATCTGGAGCTCTCTACCCAGACTCAGCTGGATACCCAGCCTGCTCTGGAAATCCCCAGTTTCTAACCTCTGAGATAGGAATTAGATGCAAACTTCCCACACACCTGTTTATATGGGTTTGGGGATCCAAACTCTAGTCTTTACACTTGCACACCAAGTCCTTTATCATTTGAGCCTTCATCTCTCCTGCTCCATGGTATTCATTTCTAAAAGACATGATTCTTCGGTTGCCAAGAATAAAGTACCTGTGGTAAAAAACTAGAAAGAGGTCTTATTATAATTATACTCATGATCTCAAATTTTCTGAAGAAATTGCCAAAGGGAAAGGGAAGGGAGAAAGTTCTTCATTCTTACACATTAAGAAAAATTCCCCACACTTGATTCCTCCTGTTCCACCCCCCACCCCTCTCCCACTCAGTTTCCTTCCACCAGCTATCCCTGATGTCCATGTCTATTCTATTACTCCTTCTCAGTGAAATTCGTTCACAGTGAGTGTCCTTCCTTGTTACTGAGCTTCTTTGGGTCTGTGGATTGTAGCCTGGTTATCCTGTACTTTATGGTTAATATTAATTTTTGTTTTTCTGGGTCTGGGTTACCTCACTCAGAATGATCTTTTCTAGTACCATCCATTTGCCTGCAAATTTCATGATGTCATTGTTTTTAGTAGCTGAATAACATTCCATTGAATAACTATACCATATTTCTTTATCTATTCTTCAGTTGAGGGGAAGCCAGAGTATTTCCAGTTTCTGGCAATTATGAATAAAGCTGCTATCAAATGATCAGATATTTTTGGGGTATGGTGGAGCATCTTTTAGGTATATGCCCAGAAGTGGTATGGCTTTGTCTTGAAGTACATCTATTCCCAATTTCCTGATTTGGATTTCCATGATGAATAAGCACATTGAATATTTCTTTAAGTATTTCTTGGCCAGTCAAAATTCCTTTGTTGAAAATTCTCTGTTTAGCACTCTACTCCATTTTTACATTGGATTATTTGGGTTGTTGGTATCTCTCCCACCTATGCCTGACAGGGCCATCCTCCCTTACATATACAGCTGGAGCCATGGATCCCTCCCTAAGTGTTCCCAGCTATATCAGCTGATGGTTTAGACCCTGGGAGCTCTGGTTGGTTGGTATTGTTGCTCTCCTCATGGGGCCACAAACCCTTTCAGCTCCTTCAGTCTTCTCTCTAATTCCTCCATTGGGAACTCCTTGATCAGTTCAATGGTTAGCTGTGAGCATCCACTTCGGTATATGTGAGACTCTGACAGACCTCTAAGGAGACAGCTATGTCAGGCTCCTGTCAGCATATACTTCCTGACATCCACATCAGCGTCTACCTTTGGTGACTGTACATGGGATGGATACCAAGGTGGAATGGTCTCCAGACGGCCCCTCCTTCAGTTTCTGTCCCACACTTTGTCTCCATATTTGCTCCCTTGAGCATTTTGTTACTCATTCTAAGAAGGACCAAAGCACCCACACTTGGTCTTCCTTCTTCTTCTTTTTTTTTTATTGGATATTTTATTTACATTTCATATGTTATCCCCTTACCCCATCCCCCACCCACCCGGGAACCCCCCATCCCCTTATCCCTCCTCCTTCTTCTCCGTGGATGTAACCCCCACCTACCCCCCCCACTCCCACCTCCCCACCCTCAAAATTCCCACCCCCTGGGGCGTCCAGCCTTCATGAGGTCAAGGATCTCGTCTTCCACCTGTGCCCGGCAGGGCCCTCCACTCTTTCATATTCAGCTGAAACCCTGGATCCCTCCATAAGTGCTCCCAGGCTGGTGGTTAGGACCCTGGGAGCTGTGGTTGGTTGGTATTGTTGCTCTCCTCATGGTGCCACAAACCCTTTCAGCTCCTTCAGTCCTCACTCTAACTCCTCCATTGAGAACCTCATGATCAGTTCAATGGCTAGTTGTGAGCATCTGCCTCTGACTATGTCAGACTCTTGAAGGCCTCTGAGGAGACATCCATATCAGGCCCTTATCGGCATGCACTTCCTTCTTCATGAGCTTCATGTGGTCTGTGAGTTGTATCTTGGGTATTGCGAGCTTCTGGGACAAAATCCAATTATCAGTGAGTGAATACCATGTGTGTTCTTTTGTGATTGGATTACCTCACTTAGGATGATATTTTCTAGTTCTGCCCATTTACCTAAGAATTTCTTGAATTCATTGTTTTTAATAGCTGAGTAATATTCCATTGTGTAACAATACCATATTTTTTTTTGTATTTATTCATTTGTTGAAGTACATCTGGCTTCTTTCCAGATTCTGGCTATTATAAATAAGGCAGCTATGAACATAGTGGAGCACATGTCCTTGTTATATGTTGGAGCATCTTCTGGATATATGCCCAGGAATGGTATAGTTGAGTACTCAGGTAATGCTATGTCCAATTTTCTGAGGAACCACCAGACTGATTTCCAGAGTGGTTGTACCATCTTGCAATCCTATCAACAATGGAGGAGTGTTCCTCTTTCTCCACATCATTGCAAGCCTCTACTATCACCTGAGTTTTTGATCTGAGACATTCTGACTGGTGTGAGATAGAATCTCAGGACTGTTTTGATTTTCATTTCCTTGATGAGTAAGGATGCTGAACATTTCTTTAGGTGCTTCTTGGCCATTCGAGTTTCCTCAGTTAAGAATTCTTTGTTTAGCACTGTACCCCAGTTTTTAATAGGGTTATTTGGTTGTCTGGAGTCTAATTTCTTGAGTTCTTTGTATATATTGGATATTAGCCCTCTATTGAATGTGGGATTGGTAAAGATCTTTTCCCAATCTCTTGGTTGCCATCTTGTCCTGTTGACAGTGTCCTTTGCTTTACAGAAGCTTTGAAATCATATGAGGTTTCATTTGTCAATTCTTGATCTTAGAGCATAAGCCATTGGTGTCCTGTTGAGGAACTTTTCCCCTGTGCCCAAGTATTCAAGGTTCTTCCCCACTTTCTCTTCTATTAGTTTCAGTGTATCTGGTTTTATGTGAAGGTCCTTTTTCCACTTGGACTTGAGGTTTGTACAACGAGATAAGAATGGATTGATTTGCATTCTTCTACATGTTGTCCTTCAGCTGAACCAGAACCATTTTTCGAAAATGTTGTCCTTTTTCCACTGGACAGTTTTAGCTCCTTTGTCAAAGATCAAGTGACGGTAGGTGTGTGGGTTCATTTTTGGGTCTTCAGTTCTATTCCATTGATATTCCTGCCTGTCTCTGTACCAATAACATGCAGTTTTTATCAATATTGCTCCATAGTACAGCTTGAGTTCAGGGATGGTGATTCCTCCAGAAGTTGATTATTGTTGAGAATAGTTTTCGATATCCTGTTTTTTTTTGTTATTCCAAATGAATTTCAAAATTTCTCTTTCTAACTCTGTGAAGAATTGAGTTGGGATTTTAATGGGGATTGCATTGAATCTGTAGATTGTTTTTGGCAAGATGGCCATTTTTACTATATTAATCCTGCCAATTCATGAGCATGGGAGATCTTTCCATCTTCTGAGATCTTCTTCATTTTCTTTCTTCAGAGACTTGAAGTTCTTGTCATATAGATCTTTCACTTGCTTGGTTAGATTCACACCAAGGTATTTTATATTATTTGTGAGTGTTGTGAAGGGTGTCATTTCCCTAATTTCTTTCTCAGCCTGTTTATCTTTTGAGTAGAGGAAGGCAACTGATTTGTTTGAGTTGATTTTATAACCAGCCACTTTGCTGAAGTTGTTTATCAGGTTTAGGAGTTCTCCGGTGGAAGTTTTGGGGTCACTTAAGTATAATATCATATCATCTGCAAATAGTGATATTTTGACTTCTTCCTTTCATATTTGAAAGCCTTTGACTTTGTCAGGAACCATAATGGGACAAGGTAATAATTAGCAGGTGATCATCATGAAATGCTTACCTTGGATTATCATATAATCTGTGACAAATGAGTCCTTATCAGCATGGCTATGAGGGACTTATTTTAGGAAAGATTCCTGCTATTAGTAAGCTATTATTATTATTAAACATATGTAACAGTCACTAAGCAATAGCATACCCCTTTGAAGCAGATCTCTGCAGATCCACGAAGATGTACTGTCTTGTAGTGATGCTATATAGACAAATAGATGACTTCCTAAGTCTTAATGATGACCCTATAAGAATTCCTAAAATTATATCAATGATTATTAAGCTCTTTTATAGTGGGACTGCTGTTAGGTCCCTTTCTGACAGTCAAAACTGCCATGAGAACTCTGCCAGTCTCCAGAATTTCATCAGTTAATTGCCCTTAGATAGTGACCAGACTTTCTCCCGCTCAGAGCACTTTCCAAGAGGTTGTAAAACAATTAACCAAAGGTCACTAAAAGGGAACTTGCGATTTATTATGGGTGCTAGGACAGAAGATAAAATACTGCCTGGGTTTATCTGTACAAAACTTCACTAATTTCTTAGTCATAGTTTTAAACCTTCAGTGAACCTGTGGAGTTAGACAGGTGATGGATGTTTAGCCAGATAATTACTCTTAATGGATATGTATGTAAACATTCTCTGTTGTAAACTTCTATTTCAGTTTATGATTTTATTTTTGGTGTGAACTTGTGATGAACTTTGTAACATGTGACCATGTACTCTGAAAGATGTATAAGTACTGAGGACAAAGAGAAGAGATGAGAGTTAGTTATATGTAGCATAGAGTTAGAATAAAGAGAATAGAAGATAGAATAGAGATAGGATTGAGTTTTTCTCTTTTCCCAGATAGAAAAGAAGTTTTCCTTTTCCCCTACTTAGGATCTTTCTGGTTTTCCCCTTAGATAGCTTTCATAGGAAACTTTTAACAACTTAGTAATAAATGCTATAACCACATATCTAAGTATCTTTTCTTCCTGCAACCTCAGACTAGCAGGCATAAATTAGGGCCCAGTAGTTCCTGCTGAGAGAGTAAAAAGGCTATTTACTTAATCCTTTGCTGTCTGAGCTGAGGTGCTAAGTGTCAGAGGCAGTAGTTTCTGGCTTCAGAGGATACCAGAGGGCAGGTTAGCTACAGTGGCATAGTAAATAAACTTTAGTAACAGCAACCCTAAACATCTTGTAAGACCAAAGTCTTACCATGAATCTTGTAAGGCCCAAGGCCTTACCCCGAATCTCATAAGACCAAGTCTTAACCCCCCCCGCCCCCCCCCCCCCCACCGAAGCTCTTCCAGTCCCAGTCCCCCTTGGCTACTTCAAGAAGAACCAACAATGAGAAGAAAGAGGACTCTCCTCCTCCTACAATGCCTGGGCTAGCCCCTGGCATGACTTCTTTTTGTTGTCTAATTGCTCTAACTAGGACTTCCAGTACTATATCCAATAGATACGGAGAAAGTGGACAGGCTTGTCTATTCCCTGATTTTAGTGGGATTGCTTCAAGTTTCTCTCCATTTAGTTTGATGTTGGCTAGTGGTTTGCTGTATATTGCTTTTACTATGTTTAGGTATGGGCCTTGAATTCTTGATCTTTCCAAGACTTTTACCATGAAGGGATGTTGAATTTTGTCAAATGCTTTCTCAGCATCTAGTGAGATGATCATGTGTTTTTTTTTTCTTTTGAGTTTGTCTATATAGTGGATTACATTGATGGATTTCTGAATATTGAACCATCCCTGTATTCCTGGGATAAAGCCTACTTGATCATGATGGATGACTGTTTTAATGTGTTCTTGGATACGTACAGTGAGAATTTTATTGAGTATTTTTGCATTGATATTCATAAGGGAAATTGATCTGAAGTTCTCTTTCTTTGTTGGGTCTTTGTGAGGTTTAGGTATGAGCATGAGTGTGGCGTCATAGAACAAATTGGGTAGTGTTTCTATTTTGTGGTATAGTTTGAAGAGAATTGATATTAGGTCTTCCTGGAAGATCTGATAGAATTCTGCACTAAAATCATCTGGTCCTGGGCTTCTTTTTGATGGGGAGACTTTTAATGACTGCTGCTATTTCCGTAGGGGTTATGGGACTGTTTAGATGTTTTATTTGCTCCTGATTTAAATTTGGTACCTTGTATCTGTCTAGAAAATTGTCCATTTCATCCAGATTTTCCATTTTTTTTGAGTATTAGGTTTTGTAGTTGGATCTGATGATTTTTAAAATTTCTTTGATTTCTGTTGTTATGTCTCCCTTTTCAGTTCTCATTTTCTTTATTTGGATACCGTCTCTATGCCCTCTGGTTAGTCTGGCTAAGGGTTTATCTATCTTGCTGATTTTCTCAAAGAACCAGTTCCTGGTTTTGTTGATCCTTTGTATAGTTCTTTTTTGTTTATACTTGGTTGATTTCAGCCCTGTGTTTGATTATTTCCTGCCATCTACTCCTCTTGGGTGTATTTGATTCTTTTTGTTTTAGAGCTTTCATTTGTGTTGTCAAGTTTTTAGTGTATGCTCTCTCTAGTTTCTTTTTGTAGACACTATGAGTTTTCCCATTAGCACTGCTTTCATTGTGTCCCATAAGTTTTGGTATGACGACCCTTCATTTTCTTTCTCTCTCTCTCTTTCTTTCTTTCTTTCTTTCTTTCTTTCTTTCTTTCTTTCTTTCTGTCTTCTTTCTTTCTTTCTCTCTTCCTTTCTTTTTTGTATAGAATAGAGTTTATTGAGGACATGGGAAGGGAGCCAGGAGAGTAGTAGAGTCAGAGAGGGAAAAAGAATAGAGAAGTAGAAAAGTAGAGAAGTAGAGGCCGGCCATGACCATGTAAAAAGAGGAGGAAGGGAAGGGGGGAGGGGCTAGGGGTGAGGGGACAGAGAGAAGCTAGCAGCAAGAGATCAAGAGAGAGAGAGGAGGGGGCAAACAGCCCCTTTTATAGTGGGCCAGACCTACTTGGCTGTTCCCAGATAACTGTGGAGGTGGTGTTTAGACAGAATACTGAATTCCCCTGTTTCGGTTTAATTAAAAAAGAAAAATTAGAAAGAGGTGACAGCAAAGCAGGAATAGGGTCGTTGTGATATCTGGCTACTTCCTGCTGGCATTGGGGGCAACATGTCTCTAGGAGGAATCTAGAAGAATGGGTATAGGGGATATGGATGTTTGCTGCTGTTCAGGGTCTATGGAGCCATCTGAGGATAGGTCAGGAGGAACAGGTCCAGTAGAAGCAGCTGTGTGTGTGACAGGAGATGGAACATCTGGAGGGAGCTGCTTTGGATGCGCGTGGACTTGACAAGATGTATGGAGTATGATGAAGTACATTTGGGAGAAAGAGATTTTTTTCTAAGATGTACATTGAAACCCAGGGAGATCCCACCCTTTGGAATAGGTAGTAAGTGGGAACTTTAGGCAGATGTACTTATCTGGATGGTGTCTATTTGGTCTGTGAGAGGTCCGTGAGTGGCTTTCCTGTAGCTTATAAGTTTACAAAAGAGATAACAGCATGAGTTAACAACAGGAGCAGTCTTTAAGATGAGCCTTTGTTGGGTTGTATAGTGAAATGTTTTATTAGAGTTAGGCAAGTTTATAGGAACTCAGATAATATTAGGACAGTGGAATAGCAAGAAGAGAAAATATGAAGCATTTAGTTGATGGTAACTGAGTTTAGGTAATGAGGCAACAGGTAATCTGTGAAAGCTTAGCTGTCAATGTTGCCAGAAGTCTGAGAAAGAGTAAGCAGTAATCTACCAGTTATATATTATTTTAAAAAATGACAGAGTCCACTAGCCAACAGTTCCTATGGTCTTCATAGTCTCTTGGGTGAAGTCAGTTTGGCTTCCAAGCACAGAAGACGCAGAGCTTTTTCTCTGTGGGATGGATACGCGAGAAATGACTTACCTTAGTTTAGCCAAGCCATTTGACTCAGGGCATCCAGTTTAGTCCACTGTGTTTGTTAGTGACTATATCATCACATACAATCCAGGCTGTATCTTCTAGGTGTTCAAGTCTTCTGAAACCCTCTTGGGTCAACTGTTAGAAGCTTT
This sequence comes from Grammomys surdaster, assembly GCF_004785775.1. Classification (NCBI taxonomy): domain Eukaryota; kingdom Metazoa; phylum Chordata; class Mammalia; order Rodentia; family Muridae; genus Grammomys; species Grammomys surdaster. The sequence goes on along the minus strand of NW_021604562.1, from coordinate 9,254,995 downwards.
GGGAATTATGTTGGCCATAAATGTAAATATACTATTAGCAGACTTGTGACAAGATTGAGAGCCATAAGGATTGGTTGTAACTGAATAGAATTTAATAGCAGTAGTAAAAATCTATTAAGACAGGATAGGAAAGAGTCTTAAGTAGCTTTGGCTGGTTGTATAGGTAGAGAACAGCACATTTTTGTATTAGCAAAGAATCATTTGACTAGGACCAGAATAAGAAAGCTGGCAACAGTGGCATATGATCGTTTGGCTGGCAGGTTGGGGCTGTGGGCCACAGGTCATGACCCGGGGTTGTGCTATGGGCCTGCAGCTGAGGGCATAGGTGCTACAGGTCAGATGATGGGTGGCTAGAGTCTGCAGTGGGCAAGGAAAAGCAAGTGTGTCCTGTATCACACCAACGTTCATGTTAGCTGTTGTTGTGGCAGAAGGCACCTCTAGGACTCACTTTATAGGTCCCAGGCAGAGAGAGAGAGAACCTCCTTTACTTGTTTGTGCACGTGGGGAAGCAAGTCTCAGAGAGGGTCCCTGGCAGGGTACAAGGCGTAGACCCAGAGCAGAGCTTAGAACCACAGAGGGGAAGGGGGCAAGCAGGGTCTGGACCCGCTGCTTCAGGCAAACCAGCTGAATTAAGTGGCTGCAGCAGGCTGCAAATGATGGGGGAAGAGTGGGAGAAGCTTATACTAGCAGGCAACACTGGAAAGACTGACCCCTGGGGGAGAAACGCTAGGGACTAGAGCTTAGAGCTGGTATTCCTGAGAGAGAGAGAGAGAGAGAGAGAGAGAGAGAGAGAGAGAGAGAGAGAG
>NW_021604562.1:9214353-9254179 GCF_004785775.1 Grammomys surdaster | reverse complement strand
GAGAGAGAGAGAGAGAGAGAGAGAGAGAGAGAGAGAGAGAGAGAGAGGACAGTCTGTCCAGGCCCAGGCTGGGGTACTCAGCCACTAAAAAGAAACTGTCTCAAAATGAGAGGGAAAATGTCTCACCCAAGGGGAAGAATACTAGAACAAGAGTCAGGGAAAGACAGGGTTAGCCCTGAGCTCAAGAAATCTTTCCTGAGACCATGTGAACATTTACTCTGACCAGTGAGGGATGAGAGAGCTTACCAGTTCTAGGCTAGACTAGTGAGTGTAGATATCCTTTGGTAGGTGATCTGATGCAAATCTGCAGATTTGTATATCTGAGTTCTGGTATCAATGATGTATTTATAAAAAGATAAAGAGATAAAGAGAGTATGTTCTGTGGGTATGTGGAGAGGTATAGGGGAAGGGGATGTCTCAGTGGGCCCATGCAGAGGCATTTCTTCCTGCTGAGGGACCAGTCACACACTGGTATAGTATAGAGTAGAGTTTATTCAGGGCATGGGGAGGGGAGCCAGGAGAGAAGTAGAGGCAGAGAGATAAAGAGAGTAGAGAAGTAGAGAAGTAGACGCTGGACATGACCACATGGAGAGAGGGGGAAGGGAAGGGGGAGGGATGAGGGGACAGAGAGAAGGTAGAGGCAAGAGATCAAGAGTGAGCCTTCATTTTCATTAAATTCTAAAAAGTCATTAATTTCTTTATTTCTTCCTTGACCAAGTCATCGTTGAGTAGAGTGTTGTTCAGTTTCCAGGTGTATGTGGGCTTTCCATTGTTTTTGTTATTATTGAAGACAACCTTAGTCCATGGTGATCTGATAGGATTCAAGAGATTATTTCAATATTTTTGTATCTGTTGAGGCCTGCTTTGTGACCAATCATATGGTCTATTTTGGAGAAGGTACCATGAAGTGCTGAGAAAAAGGTATATTCTTTTGTTTTAGGATGAAATGTTCTATAGATATCCTTTAAATCTATTTGGTTCATAACTTCCATTAATTTCACTGTGTCTCTGTTTAGTTTCAGTTTCCATGATCTGTCCACTGCTGAGAGTGGGGTATTGAAATCACCCACTATTATTGTGTGAGGTGCCATGTGTGCTTTGAGTTTTAGTAAAGTTTCTTTTAAGAATGTGGGTGCCCTTGCATTTGGAGCATAGATGTTCAGAATTGAGAGTTCATTTTGGTAGATTTTTCCTTTGATGAGTATGAAGTTTCCTTCCTTATCTTTTTGATAACTTTTGGTTGAAAGTAGATTTTATTTGAAATTAGAATCGATACTACAGCTTGTTTCTTGGGACCATTTGCTTGGAAATTTGTTTTCCAGCCCTTTATTCTGAGGTAGTGTCTGTCTTTGCCACTAAAGTACATTTCCTGTATGTAACAAAATTCTGGGTCCTGTTTATGTATCCAGTCTTTTAGTCTACATCTGTTTATTGGGGGAATTGAGTCCATTGATTTTAAGAGATATTAAGGAAAAGTGATTGTTTCTTCCTATTATTTTAGTTATTAGAGGTGAAATTATGTTTGTGTAGCTATCTTCTTTTGGGTTTGTTGGAAGATTACTTTCTTGCTTTTTTCTAGGTTGTAGTTTCTCTCCTTGTGTTGGAGTTTTCCATCTACTATCCTTTGTAGGGCTGGATATTGGGGAGATATTGTGTAAATTTGGTTTTGTCAAGGAATATCTTGCTTTCTCCATCTTTAGTGATTGACACTTTTGCTGGGTATAGTAGTCTGGGCTGCCATTTGTGTTCTCTTAGGGTCTGTATGATATCAGTCCAGGATCTTCTGGCTTTTATAGTCTCTGGTGAGAAGTCTGGTGTAATTCTTATAGGTTTGCCTTTATATCTTACTTGACATTTTTTCCCTTGCTGCTTTTAGTATTTTTTCTTGTTTAGTGCATTTGACGTTTTGATTATTATGTGATGGGAGGAATTTCTTTTTTGGTCTAGTCTATTTGGCATTCTATAGGCTTCTTGTATGTTCACTGGCATCTTCTTCTTTAGGTTAGGAAAATTTTCCTTTATAATTTTGTTGAAGATATTTATTGGGCCTTTAAATTGGGAATCTTCACTCTCATCTATAACTATTATCCTTAGGTTTGGTCTTCTCATTGTGTCCTGGATTTCCTGGATGTTTTGAGTTAGGAGCTTTTTGCATTTTGTGTTTTCTTTGACAGTTGTGTCAATGTTTTCTGTGGTATCTTCTGCACCTGAGATTCTCTCTTCTACCTCTTGTATTCTGTTGGTGAAAAGTGATTTTAAATCTGAATCCTGCTTTTCTGGTGTGATGGGGTATCCAGGAGTTGCTAAGGTAGAACTGGGTTCTGATGATGCCAGGTAACTTTGGTTTCTGTTGCTTATATTCTTGTGCTTGCCTTTTGCCATCTGGTTAACTCTAGTGCTACCTGCACTCACTGTCTCTGACTGGAGACTGTCTTTCCAGTTATCTTGCTTGTGTCAGAACTCCTCAGAGTCCAGATGTCTCTGTGTTCCTGTGATACTGAGCTCCTGGGTGGAAGAGCTCCTGGGACTCAGGCTTCCTCTGGGATCCTGAAATCCTGCTGCTCTGAGTGCAGTGGTTCCTCAGCTGCTTTGCATGTAGTGGTTCTACCACTGATCTGCTGTTCTAGGAAGGTTCAGGATATGGTGTCTTCATGGGAGCAGACCTGCTAGGTGTCTACTCCAGCCAAAATGACCACAAGTTATTTTCTAAACCACCATAGCATAATCTAGATGTTGTTAGATAGGACTGCTCCCAGTATGTGCATGGTCATCCATGGTGCCTACAACTCTGCTTCTGTGTCGGTGTTTTTTTATTGGAGAAACAAGGCCATTGATAGTGTTGATTTCTGCTATTTTGCTGTTGTTGTTGTCATGTGTATGCTTGTGTGCTTCCCTTCTTTTTATTTTGCTCATGTGAGATATTTATTTCCTGCATTTTCATGTGTGTAGTTAAACCTTCTTAGGTTGTAGATTTCCTTCTAGTACCTTCTTATGGGGCTAGATTTGTAGATAAATTTGTTAAATTTGACTTCATCATGGAATAACTTGTTTTCTCCATTTACAGTGATTGAATGCTTTACTAAGTAGAGTAGTCTGGGTTGGCATCTGTGGTTCCTTAAGAATCTGCAGCACATTTGTCCAGGCCCTTCTGGATTTTAAACTCTTCATTGAGAAGTCATGTGTATTTTTAATAGGTCTGTCTTTTTATGTTACTTGACTTTTTTCATTGAAGTTTTAAAATATTTTTTCCTTGTTTTATATGTTTAATGTTTGACTATTTATGGGGTAAGAGGACATTATTTTCTGGTCCAATCTATTTGGTTGTGTATGCTTCTTGTATCCTTGTAGGATTCTTCTACTTTAGGTCAGGAAAATTTTCATCTATGATTTTCTTGAAAACATTTTGGGCCTTTGACCTCTACTCCTCCTCCTTTTCCTCCTCTTCCTCCTCTTCCTCCTCTGCCTCCTCTCCCTCCTCCTTCTCTTCCTCCTCTTTCTCCTCCTTCTTGTTCTTCCACCCCTGTTATTTATAAGTTTGATCTTTTCATGGTGTTTCTTTTCCCAGGTTTCCTGGACATTTTTTTTTTTGTCAGGAAATTTGTAGATTTAATATTTTCTTTGACTGATGGTTCCATTTCTTCTATCATATCTTCAATGCCTGAGAATCTCTCTTCCATCTCTTGTATTCCATTGGTGATGCTTGCTTTTGCTATTCCTGTTTGAATTCCTTAATTTTTCATTTCCTTAATTTTCTGAATTTGAGTTTTCAAATTTTTATCCAGATTTTCCTGAGTTTGGGTTTTCTTTCTTGAATCTATTTCCAGTTTCAGGTCTTTAGCACCTTTATTTACTTCCTTACACTATTTTGTGTGTGTGTGTGTTTTCTTGTATTTCTTTAAGACATTTATATATGTTCTCTTTAAAGACCTTTATTATATTGATAACAGCTGTTTTAAAGTCTTTTTTTCCACCTGCTTTAGCTATGCTAGAATATTTAGAGTCTTCTGTGATAGTATATCTGGGCTCTAGTGGTGACATATTGTCTTGACTATTGTTGACTGTGTTTTTATGCTGGTGTCTCTACATTTTGGTTTGGGATGACTAAAGACCTAGGGGCTGATTTCTGGATTTGTCTTTGTTGGATGGGTGTTTTGTTCCCTGGTTTCTGGGTTTTCTCTGAATTTTCAGAGTATGATGGCTCTTTGTTGCCTGCTTTCCTGGCTTTTTCATCTGGTGTGTTTATAGAGAATGTCTGCTGGTGTTACAGATTGGAATCCTGAGATGAGTTGAAAGAAGGAAGATTGGAAGAAAAGGTCTTTGTGATTTCTTGGGGATCGGATCCAAGCAGAAAGGGAGGCCATAATATTTTTCCAGATATAGAACTGGAGATGAGATGAGAGATGGCGTTGGATCTCAGGAGTAGTAAGAGAGATATTCATCTGTCTCCAGTCTACTCGTTGTCCTGGGAGGAACAGCTCTTGTGTTAGCAGGGAGTGCCTGCTGGAACTAGGGTCTGGGACAAAGCAACAAGTGGGATGAGGGAGGATAGAAGGAGATGGTTTGTGGGAGTCACAGCAGATGTGGGCAGTGTGATAGGAAAGGCTGTAGCATGTATTCTGTTGCAGCTCTAGGTAATGGATTGTGTCTGGGGCAATAGAGAGAAAAGAGAAGTTGTGCAGGCAGCCTACCTGGTTTTCTGGCAGGCATGGCCTGTGGTTTAGCAGAGGTTGCTTGCAGAGTTGCTGGCTGGGATCAAGTGATGAGTTGGAGGTAGGGGTGGGTTAGAAGGGGATGGCCTGTGGGATCCACAGTAGACGTGGGCAGTAGGGTAGAGAAGGTTGCATCTGGTGTTCTCTAGGAAGAAGACTTGGGGATTAGCCTATGAAGTGAGTTTTTACTACTGTCTAAGAAGAAGCTTTGGAGCAGAAAAGTCTTCCAGCCATTCTGACATCATATATGCCATGGCTAGAAAAAAAAATCTCCTACTTTCTATAAGTGTGAGTTCTCTGAAATCTGTCACGTTTCTTGTGATGTGAATTAGGATAAATTTTTTTACTTTTTCTACTTTCAGAGTGGACTGTAAAGAATTCTGCTCACTAACTTCTATTTAACCCAGTATGTTCTGAGCAAGTTTATCTTTTTAAAAAGGTATATAGAGAGTTTAGTGTATGTAAACTCTCTGTTACTTAGAAAACTTTGAGGATAATATACTAAAACTAAATGAATACGGACTGTTTCATAGGACTTGTTTGGAGCTAATTCTTTTAGTTCAGTTGAATTTAAGCCCTTTTCAATTAACTTGTCCATTTCCCCCTTCCTAAATCTTTTTAAAAAAGATTTTCTCTTAAAATAATTTATTTAATTTTTATTTTATGTCCAGTGTTGTTTTAACTGCATGCATGTCTGTGTGAGGGTGTCATATTCCTGGAGCTGGAGACAGTTGTGAGCTGCATGTGGTTGCTGGGAATTGAACTCAGGTCCTCTGAAAGAGCAGTCAGTGCTCGTAACTGCTGAGTCATCTCTCTGGCCCCTTGAAAATGCTTATGAAACTTAATGAGATTTTTTTCATCAATAATAGAGCTTCCAGGTTTGAAAGTTTTCATGTTTTAATAACAATTATTACAGATACCAGCAAAATCATGGTGTTTAGATCTTTTTTTTTTTTTTGGTCCTGAGTAATTTCTATAATAGGTTATTGATATTTGCATAGTTGGAAAGCCTCTAACAAACCATCTTGGAAATTTTCATTTCCAAAATACAATTAATAGGACTGAATAGAATGCTTATTTGTAGCCAGGCTACTAGTCCATCAACAAAGGTGGAACTTTATATACTTATAAATATCACCATGTGTGGAATATACATATCCTACACATGACCTACTGCATGAGTTATGTTTCTGATAATTGGTTCCCCCCATGATTCAGATACTTTCCAATGTTGTGTCATGGTTTTAGATATGAACTTAAGAGTTAAACTTCCACTAGCTATAGCTTTTTTCATGAATATACAAGTAAAAAAATGTTTTTCTTAGAATTTTGAATTCCTAAAGCTGGAGCAGATGTATAGCCAATTCTAATTGTTAAAACACCTGTCTGGATTCAAGGGCAAAACTGGGGAAATCTAGAGGATTATAATGCAATTGCATTGTTAGAAATGTCTTAAATAGTGTGTGTGTGTGTGTGTGTGTGTGTGTGTGTGTGTGTGTGTGTGTAGTAGCAGTAGCAGTAGTAGTAGTGGTAGGAGTAGTAGTGACGGTGTTGGTAGTAGGCCCTTCATCTGCAATCGGGCTGACTTTTAGAATATGACACTTTTCTCCATTAATCTGAGATCAAATATGTTTCTTTAGTAAGACTTTAAGTCTCTATGAAGCAACCTATCAGTTTTGACTTGTATTTCAGTTTCCAAGACCCCTAGCAAATTATGCATATATTAAATGATTAAGTTTTTCTCTAAACCACTGCAAAGAAACAGTCCTAAAAACCTTTGGAATTCTCCAACTTCATAAACTTATGACTCTTGCAAGCTACTAGAGTTTATATTTATACACAGGGAATAAAGGAAAAAGTATAGCATAGATTAACAAGAAGAATCTGTTCCAAATGATGACACCGAAGTGAGGAAGTCTCAGGGCTGGGAATTACCCCATTTTATTTATTGTTTTAAGATCTGAACAAATCTATTTAGCATTTGACATATTTTTATCAAATTTATCTTCCCCTCTTGTGGGCAATATGAGATTACAGAGTGACTTCACTTTAAATGTTATTCATTTTTCTACCTTAATGTTTTAATAATAGGCTTTATTGCTTCAAATTGAACTCTAAAGTCTACTGTTTTACACCCTACTACCACTCACCTTTTGGGTATGGTATTTATATTAGTTTCTAATATCGAATTAAACCAGTGTCATTACTTTTTATGGCTCACAGTGATGCATCAACTTATTTCTTCCCTGGCAGGAGGAAGGAACCAATCCAGATGCCCCTTTGCCAAGTTGCTCAGCAAGCTGCAGCATCCAGAGTACAGAAATGCTAGCCTTTAATTTGCACCTCAGGACCCTTTGCAGCTGATTTACAGGAGAGCCATAAAAAACTAAAAAACCTGGCCTTCAGTCTGTGGACTAATCTTCATTAAGACAGTGGTGGAAAAGAAACAAATGGAAAGCAAAGTTACTGAAGCATATGAATGTCCTTTTCTTACCCATGAGATTTCTTCTTGTCTCTCAAGTATAATGTATTTGCCATTTACACTTTAGTTAAATTTTTTTGTCCCGTTTTGTTGTGATAATGGAGATTGAACTCAAGGCTTTGCACATGCTTGCATACACATTTTTCACTGATCTAGAACCCAAATCATGTTCTAGGGTTTCTTAATTCCCTTGTTCCTAAGACTGTTGAATCTGATCTTCCAATGTTCTGACATTTTTGTAATAAAAACAAAATTTTCTTTGTTTTTCTCTTGCTTCCCTGACTAGAGTAATTGCCTTTAGTAAAAGCCTCAGCTAATGCTGTCTGTCTGTCTGTCTGTCTGTCTGTCTGTCTGTCTAGAAGTGTGTGTGCCATGGTGCAGTTTTGGAGTTCAGAGGACAACTTGAAGGAATTAGTTCATTCCTTCTACCATGTTGGTTCTGAGTGTTGAACTTAATGAGCTGGTTCTTTGGCCTTTAAGAATGACATTTCTAGAGTATAGTATAATTGGTGAGAGGCTTATTTAGTTTTGAAAGAGTTTACACACACTTCTAATCTTTTTTTTCTAAAGAAAATACTGGAAGAAAGTAGAGGGAGCAAAGTTATCATTACTTTTTTTTAGAATAGGGAAAAATTTTAAAACAAATTAGGTTTGTATTTGCTCTTATACCAAGAAGGAAAGACAAGGTCACTCCAATGTAATAAAACTGCCTAGACAGGAATTCCTGCATAGGAAAAAGAAAAAGCCTTAGTAAATGAATCTGGAGTATGAATTGAAATGTCTTTGTTAATGAATCTGTATACAAGTTCAGAATCATAGTAGCAAGAAAAATTTGGTACTGGTTTGAACGTGTATATTTTAGAATCTATACTACAGTTCAGTTTATAGATAGCTTGGCTCATAAAGCCTTTTCTAGAATAAGAAAGAGTAATTTAGGCCTGGAAACAAAAAATTATCAGTTGAACCAAGATATAATAGTGTTCAATGGTCATATTGTTTTTTTAAAAAGTTACTGTATGGAACTTACTTGTTTATTCAGGTGAGCAAGATATGTCATAAGAGAAAACTAAATATTAGGTTTAACAAAACCCAATAGTTTAAAATCAGAATGTATCTATTTTTTTCTAGAAGAATATTGCAAATGGTCATTTCTGGGTCAATTTAACACAATAAGGAAGAAAGTTGTTAAAGCATAGATATACTTAAGAGAGCCTTTTACCTGAACTATGGTAAAGCACTTGCAATCATTTGTAAAATTAAGATTCAACTTGATTTTATGATAAAGACACTGAATATTTTGTAGGCACTTTTTTTAAGAGTTCTATTATATTTCCCAAATAATCTAAAAACTTAATTAGAAGGTTGGTGATACTTACCTTTGTTCATTATATCTTCTCTTCAAAACATTATCATTGGTCTATGATCTACATCATATCAGATCTAGATGATGTGGTCCACAATCCATGAAGTGTGTATGGGAAGGTAGACTGTGAATTTATGAAGAAAGGTGTCCCTTTAAATACAATTCATATACTAAAATCACTTACAATGGTTTCATACAACAGGGCTCAGAGTTTCTGGGTCTTCAGTGAACTAGGGCAAACAGGATTGTAATGGTGAGAAATGTGTGCACTTACAGATGGACTACCCTTCAGGTGAAACAAGTACTGGGAGAAGATAGGAATCTAGCCAGTGACAAATTCATGGAGAGACTGGTAGAAACCATCGGCTGACTTGAAATTTGATTATAGGCAAGCAGGAAAACTAGCAGCTAGGGAAGTTGTGGAATTAGGCTGTGTGGTGAAGAATGTTAGAGGCACAATGCTGTATGACTTCAATTCCACTCTTGACCTTGGTGTTCATGAAAATAGTGAGAAGGCATAGAAGGAGTTTGCAGTTCTTAAGCACTTGGATTTAAAGTCATCTTGAATAGGGGTAGTAATTACATTGACATGTCTTTCTTCTAAGATAAAAACATTCTCTGACCACTAGAGAAGATCAAGGTGAAGCTATAATGCTGGAAGATATAAATATTTGAATGTGGGTAATGATATTTTTCATGTGGTACATTGTAAAGGACATAGTAACGTAACATAATGCTGTGGTGTAATATGGTTCATAAGATGCTCGTCTGGTTACATAATAGTATGATTAGGGATTTCAGTTCTTGGTGTACTTTTGAGAAGGAATGTTTTCAAATTAGGAACAAGTTTTAATTGTTTAAATGACATAAGAGAATATGATTCTCTAAATAGCTTTGAGATAAACACATTCTTTGTCACCCTTGAATAGTATGACGCATGAAGAAATAACCTTTTATGTATTTCCAAACGTGCTTCACAGGTTTACCTCAGTTTGGCCACACTCTTTTGAACTCCTGTTTTTGTGAATAGCACAAGCATAGCATAACACCTAAGGAATCATCTGCTCCTGGATTTTAATTGGCAATTCATGTCAGTTAGAGACATGACCTACTATATTGTTGTTTATACCCAAATCTTCATCTTTAAGTCCCAGTAAAGCTCCTTGATACATTTAGAAATTATTAATTTGTACTATATTTTTTATCAGTACCTATTGATTATAGATAGTGATGAGGTTCAGTGTAATATTTTTGTTCACACTTACAGAGTATATTGATCAATTTCAACTACTACCACATTCTGATCGTCACATAGGGACCACACTTGCCACTCCTTAATGGCTTTTGGTTGATGTTTTGTTGTTGTTGTTGTTGTTTTGGCAGGGTCTCACTCTAGTCTAGGCTGACCTGAAACTCATAGAAATCCTACTACCTCAGCTGAGTGCTGGCATTACAGACCTGAAATACTCATTATACCTTGTTTTAGTAGCTTTTTTGAATGGTGAAATGTTCTGCTTTTTTTTTTTTTTTTTTTTTTAAGCAAAAGCTCCTTGGTAAGTTGAACTCTTCAAACAGAGCGCTAAGTACCATTTGACGATGTTTATTTGAGTTCCTATAATTTACTTTAAGTTGTATTGAACATGTTTATTTCAGGAAATGTTTGTTTTAATTGAAAGCATTGGCTCTTTGGGATTATAGCCTAAACTAGTTTACATGATCCTTCTGCCTCCTAGCTCTTGTTATTACTGGGCCACCAACAAATGAACCATAATACTTTTTAAAAATTATTTAAGTCATTTCTCCTTTTTCCTGTGTCAATGTCTTTGAGTAATATTAAAATCTCAGGAGATGTGCCAGGTTTTGTGCCATAAAAAGCATACTGAATGTTTTCATTCAGTGTTACTACCTCAGCTTGTGACTGACTGCGTGACAGTAATTACTATATTGAAAAGCAGGTCATTTACAAGGCTTTAGAAATTCAGTTTTAAATTTGATTTTGAAGTAATACATAAATCATGAAAATGTACATATTTATGGGGTACCATGACACACACACACATGCATACATACACACATAAATATATATTAACATAAGGAATTCTTTTTTATTAGTGTAGAATCTTTTCATATTGTCATTTTGTGGTTATTTATCTATGAATGGCAGTTAAACATTACAAAAGCCAATAGGAGGCTGTTAATTTTGCTTGCTTTACAAAATGCCTACCTGGCATTTTCAAATATCATATTTCTTGACAGAAATATAATCCTAGACTTATAGAAATGATAAGTCTACTCACATTTCAAGAACCTATGTCTACTGTAACATAAGCTGGACTCTCTCTGTGATGGCTTTATTCAATACAGTCCAGAGTAAATGTTCTTTTATTTTCATTTACAATGAAAGTTTTCAAGATAAGTGAGGGATCACCATGCCAAATACACCACATATATGATTAAAAATAATTAAAGGGTAGGTTAGAGCAGGAAATTGCTCTTATTAAACACATTATCCATCTCTGCTGAAATACCAACGCACAGTGAAAACTGACCTTTGCCAAACAAAAAGACAAATTCAGCAGGCAAGTTATACCATGTTGAAAATGCTCCATAGAAAAGAATCATGAATTAAAAGCCATAAAAAGCTTTGATAGCTTTCATTTAGATGTGGAATTGCTGAAGCACAGAGTTAAAGTATTTTTACAATAATACTCTTTGATTGATGCCAGAGATTTGGAGAGACTATGAAATTGTGGGGAGCTGATGAATTTTCGCATTTGCTGACATACTTTATAAAAGAACAAAATTTATAGCCACATAGGATCTTTCATCAGAGAGAGGGAACAGCTGAGGGATGGAAAAAAAAGAAGAGAGAGAGTAAAATCCTTTTTGGATGTTAGAAACCATTATGCAGATTACCACTGTTTGGAAGAAGGGACCAAGGGCAAAGACTTTGAGAACAGTTACTCTGTATCCACTTTATTATTAATGAAGTCCTAGAAAGTTGCATGTAAGTAGATACTAGTTTTATCCGAGGCCACAGTATCATTTCACTACCGCTCACTCTTTCCAATTTGGTGTTTACAGGTGCTAGGGGTGATACTTGAAACTCTAACTTCTTTGGCCCCCTGCCAAACAGCTAATGGCAATCAATAAATACCAAAAGTATAAAAAAGGAACTGTGTAATTTATTGTGCACCCTTCTTTTCACATATAACCTCCCCCAATCCTTTTCAAATGAGACTCTTTCAGAGTTTCTATGCATTCAGATGCATGCCACTGCACACTGATTGAAACTGTAGTGGGAGAACCAGTCTTCTTCCCCTAACATTCCCATCCCTTCTATTCTCTCTCAAATGCACTTCAGTGATGAGGTTAGAACATGTGTGCTTTGTAAGATGATACATAAAATATTTATACGGAATTCTGAAATAATAGAGGGGCACTCACAGATCTACCACCTAGATTAAGAAATAGAATATTATCAGATACTTTTAATCAGTCCTACAATACCTTTTATCTGTTATTAATGCCCATCCCCTCAGAAGAAGACACCACAATGAATTTTATGTTCTTGATTTTTTTTGTTGCTCTATGAGTTTTTAAAAGGCATATATTTGCGTATAAAAACATTTAAACACTGTTTTCATGCTTTATCTTTCTAAGAATAAAAATATTGTGAATTTGTTTTTCTTAACCTTATATTTATGTGATAAAGATCATTACATAACTATACTTTATTCATGTTTAATATTATATTCCTCCATATGAGTTGGCCCATGCAGTTAAGTACTGGGTATGTATGCAGAGTTAATACTAGAAGATCATAAATATTGAATGTATTTAATGTTTGTCCAAAGTTTTCATACCAATTGTTAACTGACTGTATAAATAACTATTGTACCACTTCTTTATAAATACTCATTAACAGACTTAACTTATTTTTTTGCAATTGTAAAGTTTATATTGCTTTTATTTTGTGTTTCTTTGATTATAAATGATGCTGGGCAGCTTGTCATATGTTTTTATAGGTCATTCATAGTAATTTGGATGTGTCACAAAACTTTACTGAATGTTCATTATTCCCTATGAACTTCAATAACTAGATCTGTTGTATTTTTGGGATTCATAATTTCACACACATAATTTTGAATTCCTTTTTGGATTTATTTCATTTTCCTATTTCATCTTCTTTTTTCTATTCATCTTAATTTGGGTGGTTTTATAAGTGAGATTTTGGAGAGATGACTAAGTAAAAAAATTAAAGAGTAACTATTTTCAGGAATATCTCATTATTGTGTGTTTATTATATCAGTGTTTTAGATGGGCAGGATATCAGAGAAATTGAGTGAGGGACCGGTGAGGGAAAAAAAGGATATTACAATATATACATATATATATATGTATATGTATGTGTATGTGTATGTATATGTATATGTAATATTATATATATGCCATAATTATTCTTAAAATCATTTATGCTGTACTTTTATTGTTTCTGAAGTATTGGGAGTGTATACAGGACCTTGTTGCATAATAATTTAGTTCTTTATCATTTACCTATATCCACAATTCTAACATATTAAAAAGATACGCAATTTTATGTATTTTATGGAGTAGACTATGATAATGTGACACGAGCATATAATGTGCAATAATCATATCAAGGATTAGCATTTCCATCTCTTTGAACACTCTGATCATATAGTTTTAAGAGCAGAAAAGCTTAATGCCCAGATGTATTAGTATGATTGTCACTACAGTTTGTGATGAAGCAAGTGATTTTTATTTCCTTGAGTTAGGTTGAGTTCAATGATAGTGTTCTTGCCTAGTAGATATAAAGCCCTGGGTGTAAACAATTGCCATGAAAAAGTAAAATTAATCTCATGAGGTCCCATCTATCAATTGTTGATTTTAGTGCCTGTGCTATCAGTGTTCTGTTCAACTTTTCCTGTGTCAATGAGTTTAAGACTATTCATTACTTTCTCTTCTATCAGATTCAGTGTATCTGGCCATATACAGATAATGAGGTCTTTGATCCATTTGAATTTGAGTTTTGTGCAGGGTGATAAATGTGAATCTATTTTCATTTTTCTGCATATAGCTATCCAATTTGACCAATAACATCTGTTGAAGATACCTTTTGTTTTCAGTGTTTATTCCTGGCTTCCTTATAAAAACTCAGTTGTCCATAGGAGTGTGAACTTATTTCTGGGTTTTCAATTCCATTCCATTGATAAATCTGTCTGTTTTGTGCCACTTACCATGCTATTTTTATTACTATAGCTCTGCAGTACAATTTGATATTGGTGATGGTTATGCTTCCTACAGTTCTACTATGTGCATGTGTGTTTCCATATGAAACTGAAAATTGTCTTTTTAAGTTCTGTAAATATTTGAGTTGGAATTTCGATGGTGATTGCATTGAATGTTTTGATTGCTTTTGATAAGATGACCATTTTTACTGTGTTAATCCTACCAATCCATGAACATGGGAGATTACTCCATTTTCTGATATTTTCTTCAATTTGTTTCTTCAAAGACTAGAAGATTTCATCGTATAAGTGTTTCACTTGCTTGGGTTAGAGTTACCCCAAGGTATTTTATATAATTTGAGGCTATTTTGAAGGGTGCTGTTTCCATGATTTCTTTCTCAGTTCATTTGCCATTTGTATATAGGAGGGCTACTGATTTTTGTGAGTTAATTTTGTGTCCTGCTACTTTGCTGAAAGTGTTTATCAGCTGTAGGAGTTGCCTGATGGAATTTTAGGGTTAGTTTTGTATACTAACATATCATTTGCAAATAAGAGTACTTTGACTACTTTCTTTCCTATTTGTATCTTCTTGATCTCCTTCAGGTGTCTTATTGCTCTAAGACTTCAAGTACTGTATTAAATAGGTATATAGAGATTGGGCAACCTTGTCTTATTCCTTATTTTAGTGGAATCTCTTTGAGTTTCTCTCCATTTAAAGTGATGTTGGCTGTGAGCTTACTGTCAACTGCTTTTTATTATGTTGAGGTATGTCTTTGTCTTTCTGTCTCTCCAGGACTTTTATCATGAAGGGATGTTGGATTTTGTCAAAGACTTTTTGTGCATCTAATGAGATGATCATGAGGTTTTTGGTCTGTTTATGTGATGGATTACATCATTTTGCATATGTCGAACTTTCCCTGCATCTCTGAGATGAAGTCTATATGATCACAGTGGATAGTGTTTTTGATGTGCACTTGAATGCAGTTTGTAAGTATTTTATTGAGATTTTTTTGCATCTGTATTCATAAGGGAAATCAGTCTGCAATTCTTTTTTTTTAGTTTGGTCCTTATGTAGTTTGCATATCAGAGTAACTGTGGCCTCATAAAATGAATTGGGCAATGGTCCTTCTGTTTCTTTTTTCTTTTTTTTTTGTTGGAGTAATTTAAAGATTTTTTTTGCCATTAACTCTTCTTTGAAAATCTGGTAAAATTCTGTGCTGAAACTATCTGAATCTGGACTTTTTTGTGTTGGGAGACTTTTACTGTCTATTTCTCTTTCACTAAGGGTTATAGGTCTGTTTAAATTGCTTACATGATCTTTGGTATGATGTATGTATCAAACAAATTTTCATTTCTCTTAGACTTCCAATTTGGTGGAATACAGGTTTTTAAAATATGTCCTTATGTTTCCGTGGATTTCCTAGGTGTCCATTGTTACATCTCTTCTTTGTTTCTAATTTTCTTAATTTGGATATTCTTTTTCTGCCTTTTAGTTAATTTGGATAAGTGTTTTCAAAAACAAGAAATAACACTCCAAAGTAGTAGATGGCAAGAAGTAATTATACTCAGGGATGAAATCAATAAGCTAATAACAATAATAAGAACAAAAAAATCCCAAAGAATCAATGAAACAAAGAGTCTTTTTTTTTTAAAACAGAGTTTCTGTGTATAACCCCAGATATCCTGGAACTCATTCTGTAAATCAGGCTGGCCTCGACATCACACAGATTCACCTGCTTCTGCCTTCTGAATGCTGGAATTAAAGGTGTGCTTCACCATACATGGCTTCTGATTGATTATTTCAAATTATTCAGATGCTAATAAAATAATTTTTTATGTGGAAACAAAGACAAAAATCTGAATTGATGTTTATATATATATAATGTTATATATATATATATATATATGTATATGTATATGTATATGTATATGTATATATATATATTATAAAAAACTCTTACCAACATATTTAGTATGAAATACATAGAAGAATAAAATAAGGGCACTTAATATGGTTATTCATAAGGTTATAGCTAAATAATAATTATTAAAAATAGTTATCAGGTATTCACTGAGTATTTTGTGGGTGATATAAGAAGTATAGATGTTGGCCATAGTGGTGAATGACTTTAACTCCAGGAAGAGATAGGCAGATCTCTGTGAGTTCAAGGACAAACTGGTCTACATAACTTTTTCCAGGACAACTAAAATTACATAGAGAGACCCAGAGACCCTCCATCCAAAAAGAAAGAAGGGAAAATAAAAGAAGAAAGGAAAGAAAAGAAAGAAAAGGAAGGAAAGAAAGAAGGAATGGAGGGAAGGAGGGAGGGAGGAAGGAAGGAAGGAAGGAAAGAAAGAAAGAAAGAAAGAAAGAAAGAAGGAAAGAAAGAAAGGAAGAGAAAAATAAAGAAAGAGGATGTAATAACGATCCCAGTTTATTTTGTATTATCCTTGAGATTTGTAGTAAACTTTTGTAGGGTGGACTTTCTGATTTCTATTTCTATTCTTCCCAATCATATCCAGACTTTTATGTGTTCATCCCTGCCTTTAACAGGAAGCTTGCTTTAGGTCATAGAGTCAGGGTAAATTTTGGTACCTTAATTTGAAATTCTTACAAGAATCTCTGTATGCCCCTCTAGGTGTTAATAGCACATGCAGTCCTGATGGTAGTTGGCAGCTATGTTATTACCAGTAATAGATCTATCTTAGAATGAAGCCAATCCTGAGTACTGCAGAGCAGAATGTGAGACCACATATTTGAAAGCAATAAGTTTTAGAATCAACTAATATCTGGGTGTTTCAGTTAGGTAAGAAAATAAATACCCATTTTGTTTAGGCAACTTTGCAGTAGATATTTTTTGATTTTTGCAACATAAAGTATTAGTTAACAGATAATGATGTTCACAACTCAGTTGATGAATGGTATAATTCTCAAGTTCTAGTTGGACTAGTAAGCATTGTAGATTGTTGGTCTTTATGGCTCCAGGTCAGCAGCAATACTTAGGAAGTTAGTAGGAATACAAATTATGTGGTCGTACTTTGGAATTTTTGAATTAGAAATTGTGGTAGGAAGGACCAAGTAATTTGTCTGTCTGTCTGTCTGTCTGTCTGTCTGTATTTATTTATTTATTTACTCTGTTTTGTTTTAAAGCTCTCTAGGATGTTATATTGTATGTTGAAGTTTTTAATTGCTGTTCTAGAAGTTTAGAAAATGAAAGATTAATTTATTGAAGGATACTGGAAGACTTTATGGAGGACAAACAAAAAGCAATCTAAATCTACAGAAAAGGATGCTTACAAACCAGAATGTTTGAATGAAGAGAAGTTGTAATGAAGGCTGGAGAGATGGCTCAGAGACTGCTCTGCCAGAGGTCCTGAGTTCAGAAGTAGTAATGAATATTGTGCTTATGAGATGTTAACTGAGTATATTAATAAAATAGAGAAAATTAATGTTCTGTGGGGAGTGAGTATGGTATGAAACTAGTGAATGAGAATGTTTTTTAATTTTTCTGTTACTCCCATTCTACCCATATTCCATTTTCACTGAAAATATAAAAAGTAGAAATCATATTGGTATTGTTCATTTCGGGTGCTTATATGTTGAGATCTGACTGTTCAGGGTTTTGTACTAGATTAGGAAGAACAACAAATAAAAGAATGGGAATGAGCTAATCTGCCATGTAGTATCATTAAATAGAAAGACCCCTTCCTGAATTTAAAATGTATTAATTCATGAAGGTTACTTCTGGTCAAAATTTATTATTATCAAGATGGCACTAAGTAGTAAGATCTTAACTTGCTAGGGCATTATGAGATGTTTGGTACAATTCTTTGTCTTCTTCTATATTTTATGGGTAAAGTTTCTACACTAATAATGATGTCACTTTGATGTTCATTATCCTTCCAGTCTGTCTGCTTGCTTTGATAATGTGTGCTTGGGTGGAACTGTTTACATTTTACCTTTTCCCTAAAGCTCTATAAGCCATGCATAATGATACAATCTGTGAAATTATGAGATGGGAACAACTTTGGCTCAGAGAAGCTGCTGGAAAATGAGAGGTAACCATTTTACAGCTGATGAGCTAATGGCTGGAATGTCCAAACACCAAACGCTTTAAGTCTCCCTTTCGGAACTTGCCTAGATTTGTTAGTGTTGGTAGTGGGTATGAGTGTGTGACGGTGGGACTGAAGAAGAGAAGGATGCTTTAATGTAAAAATGCAAATAGCTTTTCCTTGTTGAAAGCCTTTTTTTGCTAAGCAGTGCCAGAACAGTGAATAAGCATTTCTAAACCATAGACATTGCTCGTGAATTTAGTTATTATTTAATTAGTCTTGATAATGGAACATCATTTTATAGAGACTTTAATGATCTTGATATTGAATGACCTTGGTATGACAAAGACTCTCTCTCTCTCTCTCTCCCTCTCTCTCTCTTTGTGTGTGTGTGTAAAATGCAAATAATGCAAGTGGCTTTTGGAGTTGAGCCAGAAATCTCTGAGCACCAAGCTAAGGTTATGTTAAATCTGCTTGCTTTGCAGGTCATATTGAAGGATGTCTGAGACAAGCAATAAATTCTTCCCTTCTGCCACTCTGGAAGGACAAATCAGCCAATGAATCACCTCTTGTTTGTTTAGCTAGACAGAGCCATCATTTGACTTGTATGGATGGTCAAAAGCTTAACTTTTTCCTTTCTTTGGCAATCGGGAAAGGGGTGACCATAGGCAGAAGCAGTTCAAGTCAAGGGACAGTAGTGATTCACTGAGGGAAGGGGCAGGAAGAAGTCTAGGATTTGCTTCAAGGAACAATGCTGGCTTGTTTTGCCTGTGAGAAAATTTCTACAGGTACAGAGGTTTCCATGGGCACAGGCTTGAGGACGCTTGGATTTGCAAAGCTCTTTGTTTGAAAAGGTGGAGTGTTTTGATTATCTTATCACAGGTTTCATAAGGCCTATTCAAGTCTCTTACCAGTTTTACAAGGTGGGGCCTTAGAGACTTTGACTAATATGAACCTGTTTTTTTTTTTTTTTCATTCCTCACTCAAGCTCTTGTATATTTAGAATATACTCATTTAAATACCTTATTTGGAGTTTATTTTCAATCACAAAATGCATCTCTGGCTCTAAACATAACCCATTTGAAGTCAAAGAAAAGCTATATGATTTGAAATGCCCTCTTGTGTCTTTTGTGAAGTGTTTAAAGAGAGATAAGGCTCTACTACTGCATCCAACATACTCACGACACAGCTGATAGGATCATTTTACCTATCTACTAACTGACATTGTTAGAGTGAAGATTTAGAAATATTAAATATTCTACATGATAATCTATATTCAGTTGGTTTACTGACACAGTCATGTTTTTCTATAATATTTACAAGCTCTATGTTGCAGTTTTTCAGAGTATATACTTCACTCCTTTCTCTGAATTTTATTCCTTTTAAGCATGCACAGGCGTGTGTGTGTGTGTGTGTGTGTGTGTGTAGGTCAGAGGGCAGACTTGGGTGTCATTTCTCACTGTGCATCTTGTTTGAGACATGTTTCTTTGCTACTATGTATATCATGATAACTTGTCTGAAACCCAGCAGAGATTCTCCTGTTCCTTACTCCCATATTCTCATTGGAATGCTAAGGATACAGGTGTATACCAGTGCACCAGATTCATGTGGGTTTTGAGGATTAAGTCCTTATCTTTATGTGACAAGTGCTTTACACTGAGACATCTTGCTAGTCCTGTATTTTCTTCATAGCATATCCTTGGGTAAGACTTACTCTCTCAGTTTCAGTTACCTCAATTGTCATTTACAACTTACACTTGATTTTCTTCTTAGTAGGGTCATTATAAGTGTAGTAACAGGACATTTAAGTTTAAACTAGAATTGCCTTACCAATCAGATATTCCTAGACACATAAAGAAGAAGCATAAAATAGTTTTCTTGAGAGTCAGTTGTTATGAAATGTTAGAGTATCCTAGAAAAGAACTACTCAGTGGGCAGGGAAGGATTCAGACACATGGACCTAACCAAGAGCTAAAGATAGGCAGTCACAATAAAAGAAATGCCAAAAGTCTTTAAATGTATGCTCAGAACCTAAATCAAAAGGACATCTGAAACATTTTAGCTTAATCAGCAGCCTGGAATGTTAGAGTTCTTGAATGTGCAGTAACAGGAGTAGAAGATCTTTTGTGGAAAGCAGTTGGTTATTAGTTTCAGAATAGCACAAGTGTCTGGGAAAAGGCTTCAACATTACAGGGTAGGCTGAGTGTAAAGAGGTAGGATGATAGGAGACTGTCCATTGAGTATATCCCATTCTGCAAGAGGATATTGCACTATGCAGCCAAAGTTCTAACATAATTGCTAACCTTATAAGGAGACAAGAACTCCTAAGCCTTATTTTAATGGAAAATTACACATAACATGGAACTTGGATGAAAAGGAAGTCAATTGAGGCTTCCCTGCCTTAACTGATACCTACTTTACTTTGAACCATTTGAAGATCACCCCTACTTCCTTTCTGTTTGGATGTTTTTCATTTGTTCTAATATTCCTTTTACTTAGCCTATTTATGCTATTGGGAAGTTTTGTTTTGTTTTCTATGTCTATGACTCTTTTTTAGCCATGAAGCTTACAAAAGCTTAAAAATGGTTTGTATAAAGCTTCAATTACTAGGATGTTTTATCCCTTTGAAAATGTCATTTTGCAATTCTGAATATGGCCAAATTCACAATTGAGAAGTCATTTTTATATCATTCTGGACAGTCATTTTTTTTCATATAAGTTGTATAAGATCTCTAGAATCAAGGTGTTTTGATTTGCTGTAGTGGAATACCATGAGAGGGGACAAAATTCATTTCTTACAATGCTCAGAGATGGGAAATATGAAGTCATAGCCCTGAAAGACTCATTGCCTAGTGAAGGACTTCTCTCCCTTCCCCTCCATCCTCAAGTTTCCCCATCTGTCTGTGCATCTGTCTCTGTCACTCTCTCTGTCTCTTTCTTTCTCTGTCTCTCTGTCTCTTTTGTCTCTCTGTCTCTTTGTCGCTCTGTCTCTCTGTCTCTGTCTCTGTTTTCCTCTCTTCCTTCCATCTCTGACAGATACTGTGTAGTTCATGCTGCCATTCTGACCTCGAACGCATGATCGTCTTGATTCAGATTCTCATTAGTGTAGGCAGACACCACTGTGTCCTTCTAGAATTAACTTTTGTATTCTGATCCATTTTACGTGTGTCCTTGCATGGGAAAAGAGGCAAGTCAAAGCAAAGTGGGGCATAGTGTTGTGGGTATGTAATTCCAGCTATTCAGAACATCTGAGACAAGAGGATTCCTTGCTCTGAGTAGTTTTGAGGCAGCCTAGGGAACCCAGTGCCTCTCCATTCTATAACAACATAGCAAAGAAGCTTTCTGGTCCATAAGAGCACTGGCCCTTTTA
The DNA here is from genome assembly GCF_004785775.1 of Grammomys surdaster. Lineage (NCBI taxonomy): Eukaryota > Metazoa > Chordata > Mammalia > Rodentia > Muridae > Grammomys > Grammomys surdaster. The sequence continues at coordinate 9,232,950 of NW_021604562.1, read as the reverse complement.
CCAGGACTCTGATGGTTAATATGGATTGTTAACTTGACATGCTCTAAAATCATCTTGGAGGTGAGGTACCCTTAGTGAGGGGGTTTCTAGATTAGGTTACTAGAAGTAAAAAGATTCATCCTAAATGTCAGTGGTGCTATTCCACTGCTTGGACTGAATAAATAGAAGAAATCCAGCTGAGCACCAGCATTCATCACTTTCTCTTCCTAACTTTAGATGCAACATGACCATCCACCTTCTACTCCTGCTGCAATGTCTTTCCTGCCATGATGGAGTGTATCTTGCAACTATGAGGTTTTCTGACGTTGCTTTCATTAGCTATTTGTTCAGAGCAATGTGAAAAGTGGTTAAGACAGAAAAGTGGCACCAAGAAGTGGAACCAATGCTGTCATAAAACCTAACATGTATTTTTAAACTGTTATTAATGGTTTGTGGGAAGAATGTTGAATAGATTGGAACTTTGACCTAGAAAAAGCCTAGAGTTCTGCAAGCAAAGCTGAATAGATAATATGGGTAGGAATCTGGAAGAACAGAAGGCTCAGGGAAATATGGATATTGGAGTCTTGAGATCAAGAGGCTTAGAAGTAGAACAAGAACTATGTCAGGAATTGTTCTAGAGACCACTCATGATTTATTCTAACAAGTAATCTGTCTACGTTCTACCTGTGTCCTAAGAATTTGAGTGAGGTAGAATTTAAAGGCAATGAACTAAGTTGTTTGGTAGAGGAAATTTCAAGACAGGATAGCATTCACACTTTGTAGTGGTTACTGATCATTGCTCTTACCCAGGTCTACAGTGTGAGAGAAACATGATGAGAGTAAAATGATAAGAAAGATGTGTCATTTGATGGGAGAAAGGAGAGAGCCTGTAGTTGAACACAAGGCAAGTGCTTTCCTGTAATTATTATTTTTTTGTGGTTTATAGTTTTATAAGAGATGCAGTTGCAATTGCTGTATCTGCTACAAAGGCAAACTACAACAAGAGAGTCAGTTACAATTATGAGGGCTACAAGGGAAAACAATACTACAAAATGTATGAATGAGAGCTTTGGAAAGTATACTTCTAACTCATGGAAATCAATTTAGTGATTTGCATACTTTTATTTAACAGATTCTGTTACTTTTATTTAACAGAAGAAATTAGATATAAAAGAAAACATCAGAGAATATCACATACAACAGAATATAATACTACATATACCATTACATATAATATATTCAAGAGTTTACATGTAGAAGGATGCTGAGGTAGCACAAACATTATTGTTGATGTTTTGGAAGAAAAGTTTTATGGCTATTGGTTCAGACATAGGACATAGAGTATAATAAGCAGGCATAGTTATCAATGCTTGCTCCAATCATAGCTACTTTGATAGCACTTACAGTAGCCATGTCTATTCCATGGCTCATGAACATGTCTGAGGTCAGGAATTGACTGTGCTTTCCTGTAATTATTAAATCAGCCTCAATAAAGAGTTATCTCCCACAAGCCCACTGTGAAACAGTTTCTCTTAGAAATGGCTGCATAAATAAGATGAAAATGATGCAATATCAATGGACACGTTAATGTGGAAGGGGGGACATTTCATGGGCATCATACCCCTAAACAAAGAACTACAGGGACGTGATGACTTCTGGGACAGAGGGAATTCATCTCTCTCTGGCATGGGCACATTTACTGGTTGTCCAATGTCGAGTGGTCAAACTTGAAACCATATGCACACAAATAACAAAAATGGACTCAGTATATTTTGATTTTTTTTTAATATCTGTGCACATAAACACATACATATAGGTATATAACAAATAAAAAAGCAAAAAGATGCTATCAGTTTGAGAATATTGGGAAACATGAGAGGGGTTTGAGAGAAGAAAGGAAAGGGGGACAGTGTTACAATCATATTTTAATTAAAATGTATTTAAAAATCAAAGAAAAATATGTCAAGACTACAGATTATATACTTAATAAATACAAGTGGAAAAGTATTTAAGAAACATATATACATATAAAACTTTGTCACCCAATATGCTTTCTTATATTTGCTATTTGAATAAGAAATCATTTTTTTCTTAAACTAATTCATGAATTCACACATGGCTATTGTAATTATTAAATAATAAGTATTCATGACTAGCAAAAAAGAGAGAAACTTCCTGCTCAGCACTGGGACAATAAGAAAAGTGCCCTAAGGGCAAGAGTATATTCATTGAAGGCTCTATCTGGTCAAAATGCAAATTTATTCAAATGAAGAGAGCTTGAACTGAGAAAGCCATAGAAGGAATTTCCTGTTCTAAAGTAACTTCCCAGGAAAGTGCTTTTGGTTTTTGCAGATTTAAATATCTAAAGCACCCCACAGAGGCCACTACAACACTGGCAATGGTCTAAGGGCATGGGCCTGTATCCCAAGCTTAGAGCAGAAGTTGATAGCATTGTCCATATGGTACTGGTTTTGCAGTTATGAAATGAGCAGATTCATGGATTCTAGTACTACAGTTCCAGAAAATTGCTTAGGCCAGACAATGTCCAATAGGGTTGGAGTCTCTATAAGGAGATCCTTAGAGTAAATAGATTATGTGAAGGTGAAGCCTAAGTTACATTGAAGACACTAAGATGTTGGAGATGCCAAAGCCTTAGTAGGAGATCTTCTAAGGAAAGCAGAGGGTACTAAGGGGAGCTAGCCTTAGGAAGAGGCTATTATGTGCTTTAGAAAGCAAAGATGGGCCTTCCAGTCTGGGCCCAAGCACTGAGCAGATCCCAGGCAGCTGCTCTGTACCCAGTCTCACAAAACTCAGAGGAAGCGGGCCTTCCAGGAGATCTAACCCAGGCAGTATCTTAGGTAAGGAGACAGCAACCCCCCAACCACAAACAGGGAGTAGCTGGGATCCACTAGGACCCAGGAATTCACTCCTGGCCTGGAGCACTGGTTCCTTTCGGTCTGTGGCTGAGCACTGAGCAGATTCCAGGCAGCAGCTCTAACCCTAGAGTAGTAACACCCACCCCACACTGTTCCAACACAACCAAGATAATAGGAAAGACAGGCTCCAGTAAGAGACAGGGCAGGTAGCGCTAAGGTGATCCAGATGGTGAAAGGCAAGCACAAGAACATGAGCATCAGCAAACCAGGGTACTTGGCATCATTAGAACCTAGTTCTCCCACACTAGAAAGTCCCGAATTCCCCATATCACCAGGAAAGCAAGATTCAGATTTAAAATCATTTCTAATGATGATGATAGAGGACTTTAAGAAGGACATAAATAACACTCAAAGAATTTCAGGAGAACACAGGTAAACAGGTAGAAGCCCTTAAAGAGGAAACACAAAAATCCCTTAAAGAATTACAAGAGAACACAACTGAACAGGTGAAGGAATTGAACAAATCCATCCAGGACATAAAAATGGAATTAGAAACAATAAAAACAAAGGGAGACTACCCTGGAGATAGAAAACCTAGGAAAAAAATCAGGAGTCATAGATGCAAGCATCACCAACAGAATACTGCGGGGCGCCGCCTCGCCGAAAAGGAGAACGCCACGCTTCAGGATTCTTCTGGCAGCATTTTTATTACAGCTCTTTTAGTGTTACAGCTCTCTTAGATGGTAGTGAGGCGAGGGACCCCAAACCCCAAAAGCTTATGGCTTATATAGCGCTTTAGGAGATGTGCCGCACACTCATTGGCTCTTATGATGTCGTCAAATTAGCATACTGGTTTTCGCGCCTTGCACAGGCGCACATTCAAGCAAGGCTCGCAAGAAGAACCAGGAAGCAGGAAACTGGCGCCATCTTGCGATGGCGGACGCGGCTCCTAACAGAATACAAGAGATAGAAGAGAGAATCTCGGGTGCAGAAGATACCATAGAAAATATTGACACAAATGTCAAAGAAAACACAAAATGCAAAAAGTTCTTAACACAAAACATCCAGGAAATCTAGGACGCAATGAGAAGACCAAACCTAAGGATAATAGGTGTAGATGAGAGTGAAGATTCCCAACTTAAAGGGCCAATAAATATCTTCAACAAAATCATAGAAGAAAACTTCCCTAACCTAAAGAACATGAAGCCCATAAACATACAAGAAGCCTACAGAACGCCAAATAGACTAGACTAGAAAAGAAATACCTTCTGTCACATAATAATCAAAGCAGCAAATGCACAAAACAAAGGAAGAATATTAAAAGCAGTAAGGGAAAAAGGCCAAGTAACATATAAAGGGAGACCTATAAGAATTACACCAGACTTCTCACCAGAGACTATAAAAGCCAGAAGATCCTGGACTGACATCATACAGACCCTAAGACACAGAATACACATCCTTGATGTATCTACACATCAAGCAAGCCGAGCAGACCTGCTCGAACCTCTGATGTCCTAAATTCTCAGCTGAATGCAGTGAAGACACAGACATCAGAGGCTTATCAATTTACTCTTTTCCCCACCCCTCTCCTAATATCTCAATGCCTGTAATCAGCTTGAAGAAGTTAATGAAGAATCGGTGCCCCTATTCCCTGGGCTTGGGGACTGAGGTGGTTAATATTGGGCTGTCTTTCTAGGGAAAAGTAGTGGTTTTGTTGGAACAGGGAGGAATAGCTAGGATTTACTGCATAGTCATAAAATATTGGTAGAAATCTGTATAATTGTTATTAAGTTGAAGTTATAATTTCTTAAATGGTACAAAATTTACTTTGATTTCAAATTTAAGGTTTTCATTGGTACAAATTTCTTATTGATATAGAAGTGAGATTAATATTGTTACTCTCATAGGCATTGTGCCTATATAACACATTTAGGAAAACAAGGCTTAGACCCAGTCCTTCTTTAACTTTTTTAACTGATTTGAGATGGTTAGCCTGTGAGTTAAGAGCCTATAGCAAATTCATGGTTCTGAGTTTATTGTTAGGGTGTTTTCTATATTTGATTTAGAAAGAGCTGAGAGGAGTTAACAGACAATAGTCTGTTGGGCTGTAGTAGACATCCTGGGGTGTTTGGCCATGCCCCCAGAATCCAGAGACCTAACATGCAGACTCACCTCCATTTAACCTCCATGGTGGGTCACATAAGGCACAGGTAGAGGGTGTGACTAACAGGCCTCTGCCTCAAGATTTACATATTAATGAATTACCTAAGGCCAGGGGTATAGATAACTAAGTTTCCATCTCCCTAGCCCCTCCTTTTTCCCACTCCTCAATATAAGGGGGCCCCTCCTGGCATTTTGTGGGAGAGCACTTCATCCAGATACAACTAAATAAAACTTCCATGTCGCCAATTCCACGTGTCTCCTGGAACTTTGAACTCTCTTGTGTAAGTGGGAAACTCGCCCGTGGGAAAATCCTCTCCCACCCTCCCTGCTGCAGCCGTCCTCGGGGTTTCCTCCCCAGCAGCAGTGGCCCGTGCACCTGCGCCCTCGAGGGCTGCCTCCATCCCTGCTCCGGGGACTCCCTCCCCTGCCGCTGGGCCATTCTGGGTCCCTGTGCCCCTGTTCCCAGGACCCTGCTGGCATCGTGGTGTGCGGGTAGGGCCCAACAGCCACCCCTCCCCCCTCGAATGTCCCATGCACGCGAGTTCTTTCCCTTCCCCCGTGGTTTGCGGGTGGCTTGCGCCACTGGGTCCCGTGGACCGCAGACTCGGCTGCTGCCTCGGCCACAGGGCACGGGCACACCTGACCTGCCCTATATGCCTTTAGCTAGTTCTAACCCACAATAGTCCAGATTGCCTTACATGGATAGTTGGTTTTCAAAATGTCAGAAGTCCACAGAATTGACGTTACAAACATTTCTGCATTAGGGTTCATTTTGATTAGATTCCTATCTGCTCTTGACAGCTTCCTGTCTTGGATTCTAAGAAGAAAATGAGTGTCTCTGGAGTTACTCCAGTTGTGGTGAGACAGCTACTAGGCAAGAATTGCCTCTTTTCATCTACAGACAAATTACTGTCCTGAAAAGGACACATTTGCAGAATAGTCGACTGATTATATCTGCCAAGTCAGAGTAATCAGCCCTTAATAATTCTGCATCACTAGGTCTGTCAGATGATCCTGGGCCAGAAGGCTGAAGATCAGATGCTCCAACGTTTCGTAGTATAGGGACTGTCCAGGTGTTCAGTGGTCTCTATAAATTCGCTAAGTTTTAGAAGCTATTCTTTGTGCTTCACATAATTTCAGTTAATTCAGTCATTCTGGATTTTCTGATGGGGTTGAAGACTTATAGTCTCATAGTCAATCCCAGCTATTTACTTTGAGAGAAAAGATTTGAGAGGATCGTTTTCAGCTGACATTCATTCTAGAGCCAAGAAAAAAGCCAGGTTCAGAACTAAGTCTTTTAGTTAGGAGAGATGACAGAGGTTCTGGTTAGTCAACAAAATGATGGACTGGGTATTAGGTCTATCTTGTACTTTACTGATACAAATTGGTATAGTTATGCTCTAATTGTATTTTGAGAGAAAAGTTTTATCTTAACAGGAAGGGTGATATCAAGGAGGAGCTATGGTAGGAGGAGTAAGGAGAAAAAGAGGAGGAGTAAGGAGAGGAGGAGGAGCTAGGAGACGAGAGGGGGGAGGGGAACATGGTGGCGTGTTTCCGCCAGTCAAAGAAAGTTGATATAGCTAGGTTGGGTATTGGGTTATACTCCTGATTGTATGGGCATCTTGTTATTGAACATTACCAAACTTATAAAGCCTGTGATTAACATTTTAAAATTAAAAAAATAAAAGAAAGCAAAGATGGAGGGGCAGGGCTATTGAAACCCTCTGGAGCTCAGGTTATTCTATTATAAGTACCATATGCAGCAGTTGAAACTTCATTTGGCCCAATTATTCCTTGTTATGCCACCATTCCTCCTTTTTGAGTTGTAAGATTTACTCTGTGATATTGTACATTTGGAGTTATAACTTGTTTGATCACAGTTAGGTGATTCCTTGAAGTCTCAGAACAGACTTAAAAGTTTTGGACAAACAAACAAACAAACAAAGCCAAACTAAGGGGATGCTTAGAGATAGTCTAAGCACATTTTACAGTATGAGATGAAAATTAGACTTTTGGAGACCAGGGGTAGAATATTGATAATTTAAAGTGATATATGTTTGACTGTTAAATTGACAAGGATAATATTTATTATACTGTCTGGATCTAAAGCAGTTGTTCTCAACCTTCCAAATACTGTGACCCTTTAATAGACAGTCCTTCATGTTGTGGTAAACCCCAACCATAAAATTATTTCCATTGCTACTTCATAACTGTACTTTGCTACTGCTATGAATTGTAACATAAATATATGATATCCAGGATGTCTGATGTGTGACCCCCTCAAAGGGGTCACAACCCACAATTTGAGAATGGTGTATCTAGACTAACCTAGGTAGTAGACCTCTAAACATGATTAATTGAATTTGGACAAGCCACTCTAAATGTGAGTGGGTAGGGTCCTCAACCAAATTAAAACAACAACAACAACAACAACAACAACAACAACAAACCAAGCTCACCACTCCTTGCTTGCTGAGTGTAGAAGTAATGTGACTGGCTGCTTTCCAATACTGTTTCCATGTTCTCTCTTACACAAAGCTGTAACCCAGAAAAAAGCAAAACCATTAAACAAATAAAAGAACCAAAAAACCTCCCTCCCATAAATTTCTTCTTGTCAGGTATTTGGTCAGAGCAATTAATTAGAAAAGTGACTAATACAAGAGTTTTGCAGTCCTGTCCTAATCACTCTCCAATTCTTGCCGCCAACCCACCAAGGCCTTCACATTGGTGATTAAGTTTTAGCATATGAGCTTCTGGGAATGCAAACCTTCAGCTGTATGTAAACATCTCGATAAAATGTAGTGCTACCCGTTTGCTCCCATGTTCCTAGTTTGAGGGATGATTATTAGGTATGTCTTCCAACTGTGGAAACCTTCACCACAGCAAATATCATTTCCCCTAAAGCAATATTTACCATGATTCTTGATGGAAATGTGAAAAATAAAAATAGAAAATAAAAATACTTAAGGAATCTCAAGGGTAGCTTCTTCATCCTACCCCAACTTTAGCTTATGGAGCCCAGTATACTAACCCAGGACTTTCTTCCACTCATACATTTCTAAAACAGGACAGAAAACCCAGCAGCTTTATGAAACCTATAGATATTCTATTAGTCTTCATATCATCCAGGATTTATACTTCCAGAATGGGAGTACAGTTAAATACAAGACTGAATTTATAGGTTTACCAGGGCACTGATGTCACCTGGGAATAACATACTTCACTTACACATCATGTGTGAAAAACAGAATCAGACACAAATCAGAAAGAAATGTAGTTAATGTTTTATGAGTTCATAAATCTGGAGCTGTGACCAACATTGAGATCTCCAATGGTAGCCTCCAGTCTTATAATTCAGGTACTCCAAGGATTCATTTTACCATTTAGAGTTTAGGCTGGTAGCTAAATTACATTTACATGCAAATTCAGACCACTGAGAATAACTAAATACATTTTTACATGGAAATTTGTAAAAATGTAGTGGCAAAACAACTATACAAGGGGCCTTTGAATTGTCACCTGCTAGTTGCATGTACAATGTGCAGTATTTGGTATAGTTCTTCAATCAAAACTTACTACTAGACTTTTAAAAGTTAACTGAAATTAACAGCCATTAAGTCATGTGACTATGTAAGGTTATATGACTATTTAATGTTATTTATGTTTTTATCTGTCTTTGTATGGGTGTTTATAATGTAGTGTGAATGTGTACATATGTGAGTGTGTATATGGTACAGTGTGTATCTGGAGGTCAGAGTGCGATCAACTTCCCCCTTGTTTGAGACAGGATTTCTTTGTTGGTTTGTACTGTATGCATCAATATATGTGGCCAGTGAGCTTCTTGGGATTCTCCTGTTTCTACCTCCCACTACCCTATAGGAGTGCTGGGGTTCTAGATGGTTACACTGTGGACACAGTTTTACCTGGGCTCTGGGGATTTGAGTTCAGGTCCTCATATTTTCCTTGCTTGTTCTTTTACGAAGTGAGTCATCTTTCTAGACTCATGTCTCTATTTTATAGGTAAAAGACTTGAAGCTAAACCATGGTAAATAAATAGTTCTAGGTTATTAAGCCACAGCAATAGAAATGGACCACAACTCCATGGTTAATTATCTTTCTATACAATCATACTATATAAAACAAGAATTCCATAAATCTATCTGTCTGCTCCTGCATACATATAGACTTCATGGACAGAAACATGGACAGAAATGATAAGATAGAAGGATCTGAATGGTTGTGGAGGTAAAGGTCATGCAGTGTTCTTATGCCTAAGAGGAGCACTGTAGATAAAGTTAAAATTTCTTGTCAATTATGCATCATTTCTAGGGAAAAGTTTGTGCTTCTGCCTTCCTTTTAATGGGCGAATTTCTACAGTCAAGCAGCTAATGTTGAACCTTAAAGGTCCTTGTGAGATGACTTAGGGGAATTGGGGTACCCAGATTTCCATATATACCACTACAAGGTTATTCCTCCTATTATATTTGTTTATAATAGATGGCTATTTAGAGACTTGCTTTTTAACTTCTTGTTTTGAAATATTTAGTGTCCTATAAAGTAATAAAAATAGCAGAGTTCCATGTACTCTCTACTGAGCTCCTTCTGTTACTATTTTACATAAAATATACTATACTATTAAAAACCAAGAAATAAATTGACACGGCACAAAGCTGTTAACTAAACTACAAGTTTTTTTTTCAGATTGCACCACATTTTACATGTAATCATTTATAGGTGTGTGTGTGTGTCTGTGTGTGCATACGTGCATATTTATGTTAATTCTATATAACTTGTATTTCTAGTTTTTTTCCTTTAGTTTAAAGCTCTACTCTCTATTGAAATACTAAATTTCCCCCAATAGCATAAGTATTATTTTGGTGACCGAAAGAACACAGAGTTTGGAACCTGATAACCTTAAGAATTAAGCCTAGGCTTGTGTCTTACATAAGGGTTTTATTGCTGTGAAGAGACACCATTATCACTATAACTCTTATAAAGGAAAACATTTATTTGAAGCTGGCTTACAATTCCAAAGTTTAATCCACTATTGTCATGGCAGGAAACATGTTGGTATGCAGGCAGGCATGGTGCTGGAGAAGGAGCTGAGAGTTCTACATCTTGATCTGCAGGCAGCAAAAGTGACTGTATGTCATAACCAGAGTAGCTTGAGCATGTAAGACCTCAAAGCTCATCTTCCCAGTGACACACTTTCTTGCCAGTGACACAGCTTTCACTCCAACAATATCACACCCACTCCAATAAAGTCATACCCCCTAATAATGCCATTCTCTATGGTCTGCAAAGTATTCAAACATATGAATCTATAGGGGCCATATGTATTTAAAGCACTTCACTTGGCCTTTTCTCAGTATACAAAGTGGCTGTGATGTGATGAATTCTTTCAACTGACCGGGCTTCAGTTTTCAGTGACATTTTTTTTTTTGTTTTTTGAAATTAAATGCCAAAGTGATTGGTCCAACAAATGCTCTTTCTGTTTCTAGTTTTAAAAGGCAGCTTTTAAGCTGTTATTGCTTTAAAAAAATTTCTAACTCCTTCTTGATTATAAAATGTTTTAGTAGGAAGAGAAGAAATAAGCAGTGCATGAAAGTATTGTATGTCTAAATTGAATTGGAGAGAGAGGAGGATCTGAGAAGGGAAGGCATGGAAGCAACAAAGGAACACTTTGTCAATTCTATAATTTTGTTTGATATTAATCCTGACATCAGTGGTAGGTACCTTCCTTCATGTGCATGTTTATAATATTCCTTCTCAGATTTTACTTTTAACATGAATTACAGACCTGAAATATTTGGAAAATATCAAGTAATTTCTTTGCTTATGTTTTATAATTTATAAGGTCAGAGGGATTGATGTTATAAAAATTATACTTTTCTGAAGTCTCAATTATCATATGAGTAGTGGTTTACACATGCCAAGGCTGTCCTAGCCATATAATAAAGTTGCTCATTTTCCTTTCTGTCTGGATGGAGAAAATGACCACAAAGTTCACTAGAGATGCTGCTAGGTTTAGGCATTTAACCTAAGGTTTTCTTTCTTTTTGTTTATATACTTTATTAAAAATCAGGGCTATAGGCGATGGAGGGATTGTGCTAAAGTTAAGAGCACTTGTTCTTCTTTCAGAGGATCCCCAGTACCCACTTGGCATCTCAAAATCATCTGTACACCCACTCACCAAGTACCTGATGCTGTCTTTTGTTCTATGTAGGCCTTGCAGGCATGTGGCATACTTACATACACATGCAGTTAAAACAATCAGACATACACAGTTTTTTAGGTATCAAGGTTATTGAGCTATAAATTATTCATAAAAAGTTCTACCTTTTTGTCTACAGTCATACATTTAGACAAATAGTTGTATAACAATAATAAAATTACTGAATATTCCCATAACCCCTAAAATATTCCATATACCCTATCATAGTCAATTTCCACAGCTTTTAGCAACTATTAATTTATTTTAATTATATAATTTTTATTTTATAATTTTTTTAAAAAATAGAATCATGTAGTTGGTTAGAATTTGAGTCTGGCCTTCACTTTATATAACAAATTTGAGATAATCTATGTTGTTATTAGATTGTTAGCAGTTTTCCTGGGTAATATTTCATTATATGGAATACTACAGTTTGTTTATTAATTTACCTATTGAACTATTTTGGTTGTTTCTAGTTTTGGGATATGAACAAAGCTGCTATAAACGTTATGTTTTGAGTAAAGATGTTTATATTTTCTTCGATATATACTTAAGAGGATTGCTGGGCCATATTATATGAACATGCCAAACTATTCTTCAAAGTAGCTGTCAGTTTTTGCACTTACCATGAATAAATTGCTTAGTTGCTCTGTGTCTTTGATAATTCTTCATATTATCATGTCTTTTTCCTACTCAGAAAGGCTTTTACTCATTTATCATATCATATCATTTGGCTACTTTGTATTGCATTGCTTGTTTTGTTCCTAATATTTTGGTTTGGGAGCTGATATGTATTCTGGATATAAGTCTTTATCAGATATTTGACTTCAAAATATTGCTTCCAGCTATTTGGCTTGTTCTTATTTCCCTAGCACTGTATTTGTAGAGCAGTGATTTTAAATTTTGATAGAGTCAAATTTATCACTGTTTTTTGATGGATTGTCCTTTTGTTGTCCATTCTATAGCTTGTTATCTTAAACTCTAGTCTCAAAGATTTTTTTCTTATACTTTCCTTTAGAATTTGTTACTTTTATGTAGATATGATTGACAAGATTTGAGTTAACTTTTATATATAGTACAAGGAATTGGTCAATGTTAACTTTTTAGCATATACTTGTTCAATTTTTCTAACACAATGTATATTGTCTATCTTTGGACTTCTCCCCCAAATAAGCAAACTATGTATGTACGGGATTAGTTCTAGAGTATTTATTCTGTATGATTTAGCTAAGCACCTGCATTTCTGTCAGTATTATACTGTTTTGTATACTGTGCCTTCATATAAAGCTGATATAAGGTAGTGTGTGCATGTTCTCCAACCTTGTTCATTTCAAAATTGATCTGGCTATATTAGGTTCTTTACTTTTCTATGTGAATTTTATGATCATCAATTCCAATAAAAACATATCATCTGGAATTTGAATGTCATTGCACTGAATCCAAAAATCTATTTTGAGTAAAGCTGACGTTTTACTGTTATATTTTTTAACCCATTAACTTGACATATATACTAGTAATTTTAGATTATCTTGCCCTTTTCACTATTTTACCTTTGTTGTTAGAAGTACATTTAAGTAGTTAATGTTTGGAGCTTATTGTACTGCTTACTTACTAATGTATAGGATATATTTGATTGTGTTTATTATTTTTATATCCTGGGAATATGTTAAATTCTTGCTATTAGTTCTAGCAGCTTAAAAATATTTCTTTGCAATTCTGTATACCATTATGCTACTGTGAACATCAGTTTTATCTCTCCCTATCTCTTTGTGTGCATTTTAATGTTATTACTATTATCTTTCATTTTGACTGAGACTTCTAATGTATTGAAGAACATTGATAAAAGTAGATTTTATTCATTTATGTTTGATTTTAGTAGAACATTTTTATCATTTAGGTTGCTCAGAAATTCCCTCTGGCATAAACAGGGACTTTTACTTACTTTTTAGAATTTTAGTAATTTTTAATCATGAAAAGATTGCTGATGTATGCATTCTATTTGTTTCCTGGTTGTTATTATATGAACATCTTTGATCCACCATACCCTCCCTTCATAATATTCTACCTTACTACAAGCCCAGAAACAGTGGAGCCAGATGATCAGGGTTCATAGCCTATGAGACCATGAGTCAAAGTAATAATTTTCTCTTTTGAAATTGGTTCTCTCAGATCTTTGTGACAGTGACAAATTTTTTGATTGTATACCTAGGAGAAGAATTTCTGGTTTTAGATCATATGGAAACTTTGCATTATTCTTTTTGACGAAATAGCCAATTGTTTTTTACACAGTAGTAGAGTGCCTTGGTTGTAAAAACGGGATCCCTATGAGATTACAGCTGACCCTTACTCAGTGTTATTGGTCAGCTATGACTCAAAAAATAATGTTGGCTGAGACAGCCTGTCTCCCAAGATGATGTGTCTTGCCTGAAACAAGCAATTCCAGGAAGGAAAGAGACCAAAGACCCACACACAGCCAGCCCTTAGAGCTGAATCAACTTCCTTATTTCTAAGCCATTATAAAGTTTTTCCCCTTACAAGACCCCTTTTTGTTCTTCTGAGAAAAGCTACCCCCATCTGTGTGTGTCAGTAAACACAGTCTCATCTGTTGAGGTCAAACTCTAGTTCCTTTCTTGTCCCCTGTCCCTTAACTAGGCTCTGAAATCTAAGCCAGTGCACATGTTAATCCCACTAGTAATATATGAGTGCCTAAACTTTTAAGTACTTTTGGCAATGCATTATTTTCCTTTTAAAAAAGTCATTCTTGTAGGTATGAAGTGGTATCTGATTGGTTTTTATTTGTGTTTGTCTAATGATTATCATTAAGTATCTTTTTTGAATGCTTATTGCAGTTATATATTATTTTCTTTCTAGAAATATTTCAGGGATGAGCATGTAGCTCATCAGTAAAGCATTCTATTTAGAGCTCTTGACTAATATATGAGGTCCTCATTGATATCATCAGCACCATAAAAATTGTTCATTTAAGTGTTTTGATCACATTTTGTTTGCCTTTTGTTCTTTTGATTGAACCTAGAGTAGTGTACATGCTAAATATGCATTCTATCACTGAGCTACATGCCTAGTCCTATGAATTTTCAAATAAGATTTTTTTTTTTGGTCATTGTAGGTGTTTTTTGGTGTGTGTGTGTGTATGTGTGTGTGTGTGTGTGTGTGTTTGAGTTTTCCTTCTCTTTTTAGTATCTTTTAAATATCAAATTTAATTTTCACAATGTCTGGTTTACCTATATTTTCTTCTGTTGCTCATAATATCCAAGAAATCATTCTAAAATGTACATTGTAAAGATTCTCCCTTACGTTTTCCTGGGCATTAGGCATAATTAGACAGATGTTGGTTACTGCCAAGATATAAGTGCTTTATTTCACCTTTGGGGGTATTTTACTGTTCTGATCATTGTTGTGGCTCATAGGCATCACATCTTGGTAAGATTATTGAATATTTTCCTCTCTTAGCGGCTTGCATTACACCTTTCATGTCAGATCCAGACCCATCCATCTCATTTTTGAGGTGAATGTACATGATTGACTGTGGCTGAGGTGCTGGGAATGCTTCATTTACTGGGAGAGGAATTCCAGGTGCTTCCTAAACAGGTTCTTATCTGGAGAGTGGAAAAACCTGTAATTTGTCTAGACTATGTGACTACCTCAAGAAGAACAGAGGTGGGGGGTCGTGCAGGACTACGTGTATGTGAGCATGCAGGCTGGGATGAGAGAGAGAGAGAGAGAGAAAGAGAGAGAGAGAGAGAGAGAGAGAGAGAGAGAGAGAGAGAGAGAGAGAGAGAGACCAGTTTCAAGATGAAAATCTCAAGGTTTTGTCCACGTCTTGACCTCACTCTTGCTCCAGGCCATCTCACCTGATCACCTGGGTCACATGCCCCACAGTATCATATTTTCTGGTTCCATTCATTTATCTGAAAAGTTCATGATTTCATTTTTCTTTACAGCTGAATAGCATATGTACAACATTTCCATTATCTATTTATCAGTTGAAGGAAACTTTGATTCCTTCCATTTCCTGGCTATCATTAATAGAGCAGCATTGAACATGGCTGAGCTAATATCTTCTGTAAAGTAGAATGTCATCTTCTTTGGGCATATGCCAAGGAGTGTTACATTTTTTTGAGAATTTGTCACATTGATTTCTATAATAGCTAGGCCAGTTTTTTGGAAGGGATTTATACTTTGTGAGCTTCACATCATGCACCCCAGTCCCTCTCATAGCCCTGTCCCCTCATATCCACCCTTTGCCCTTGCAAGTTCTTCCCCAAATAAAAACATACAAACACAGAAAGAAACAACAACAAAAACAAAGCATAGAAAATATCTCACCATGAAAGCTATCATATGTCCTAGTGTGTCCCATAGTGTATCCCTCTGTCAACATATCTTCACTTGCAAATATTCATTGGAATGAGTCATTCATCTGATTCAAGATATCTAACTTCTGTGACACCATCACTATTGTATTCTCATGAGGATTATTCCCCATTTTCTTGCTGATGCCTTGTGTCATGGAGATCCTGCAGCCTTGGAACAAGAGGACTGTCCCTTTTACACATCCCAAGCATTTGCAGATGATATAGATTTTGGAGGTGGGCCATGTCAGAGCCTTGGATCTGGGCCTGGGTGCTCTGCCCACTTGCTCTCCCTTATCCATATGACCAGGGTAAGCTCTCCAGCACTGTTTTGGCTAGGCTACCAAATGCCATCATCAACAGAGGCAGGGTCAGCTCTCCTGCTCTAATGCCTTTGGGGCTGGCTTACCTGCACCCCTGACTACAGGGACAGCTCCACTGTGATGCTCAGTCAAGGCATGGGACACACTCTTCTAACTGCTACAGCCTGTGAGGGGCTGGGACAGCTCTCCTGCCCTCAATTGCAGGCAAATGAATGGAACTTGAGAATATCATCCTGAGTGAGGTAACCCAGTCTAAAAAGACATGCACAGATTCAATGGCATTCTCATCAAAATTCCAACACAATTGGAATATACTTATTTATAAGTGGATATTAGCCATAAAATACAGGCATGCTATGCTCCACAGATCCTAAGAAGCTAAACGAAAAGGAAGGCTCAAACCAGGAAGTATGAATCTCACTTAGAAGGGGAAATAAAGTAGTCATGAGAGGAAGACGGAGGGAGGGAGCTGGACAAGGGGGGAGATGGAAAGGGGGAATGGGGGTTTTCAGGATCAGGTGTGGGAAAAGACAGGAGAGGTGGCTAGATGGTCATTAAATGAGTAGAAATCTGCAAGTAATGGGGTTGGCACGGTAGTGAGTATCTCCAGGAAGAGACAGTGACCTGAGATAAGGGAGGGGTCCAAGAATCAATGGGGGTAACCTTAGCTATGACTAACAGCATTGGTGATATGGAACCTGAAAAGGTCACCTGATTTAGCCAGGACGTTACCCCAGTGGAGCAATATAGACACCAACCCACCCACAAAACTTTCAACCCAAAATTTATCCCATCTACAAGAAATGTAGGTACAGGGGATGGAGCAGAGACTGAGGGAATTGCCAGCCAATAACTGGCCCAACTTGTGACCCACTCCATGGCAACGAACAATCCCTGACAGTATTAATGATACTGTGTTACGCTTGTAGACAGGAACATGTCCTCTGAGAGGCTCCACCCATCAGCTATTTCAGACAGATACAGACACCCACAGCCAAACATTGGATGGAGCTTGGGGACTCTTATGGAGGACTTGGGGAAGGATTGAGAGCCTTGAAGGGGCTAGGAAATTCATAGGAAGGCCAAAAGAGTCAACTAACCTGGATCCTTGGGAGCTCTCAGGGTCTGAACCACCAACCAAAGAGCTTACATGGGCTGGACCTAGGCCTTGCTGTGCATATGTAGCAGATGTGCAGCTTGGTCTTCATATGGGCCCTGAACAATTGGAGTTGGGGGCTATCCCAAAAGCTGTTGCCTGTCTGTGGGATATGTTCTTCTAGCTGGGCTGCCTTGTCTGGTCTCAGTGGGAGAGGATTCACCTAGTCCTGTATAATCCTTGAAGTGGCAGGGTGAGTAGATATCTAGGGGTCCCCACCTGCTTAGAGGATAAGGGGAGGGGTAATGGGGGAAGGATTGTGGGAGGAGGTAAATGAGAAGGGGCAGTGGGTGTAATGTAAAGTGAATAAGTAAAAATAAAAATAGAAATTATACCTAGATAGATTTACCACATTTTTTAATAATATAGGCTCTTTGGGTTTTATATTGAACAGTGATTATCAAAGCGTGTTCCTTACCATAGTAATGGCAGCTTCATGTGGTAGTAGTAGCTTAAATTCTTAGGCAAGGGCACCATCACATAGCTACTGAATAGAAACTTTTAGAAAAGAATTTCAACTTGCTTAAGCAAGTTATTCAAGTGTTTTTGATACATGTTCAAATTTGAGAATTGTTCTCTTAAGAACAAAAGCTTATATTTCCAGTTATTCATTTCATATCTGTAAGGAAGCAGGCTCCCCTTCGTCTAAGTGTTTTGGATGCAATTTAATGAAGTAAGGTGAGGAGTACTCAAGGGCCAAACCTCTGTTTTGGTTTTGTTCCTATTTAAAATTTCATTTGTGGCTCTGAAAGAATTGCATTTATCTTGTGTGTTCTGGGCTGAGGATTCATTTTTTTCTGGTTGATCAATTCAGCATTATTTGCTTTTTGCTTTTCACTTCTTAGGAATTCCTAAAGTATGCAGATTGCCCTATTTTTCATCTCCAGACTCTTAAAGAAATCCTTTCATTTGTTTTCTATCAGCCATTGACCTAAGGATGAAGAACAGAGCTATTGTTTATTACTATTAAAATGCTAACACAAACCCTTCTAACTAAGGGTTCGTTAGGAAAGGAAATTGGTTTTCTGACTTCTTTTGATTTGGCAGAATGATATATATCCATAGCTCTGGATATTTAATAAATACTAGAATTAAAGAACAAATTGTGGCCATATTGTATTGAACTTTGAAAATAGATTTTTATGTACCCATTTTACCAAGGGGAAAATAACAAGTGGGGAAAAATAGTTTGACCTAGTTCATATAGCATGTTGTTTCAGGGCTGGTGAACTTGCAGTCCACAGTGAACTTGGGATTCCTGTTTCTGGAGACAATGTGGAAGAAGTTGAAGTAGAAGGACAACTTTCTGCCTTGGGTTGATTTAAATCCAAGCATGCCTCCATTTTTGAACTTTATTTCCTTGACTATAATATCTTCTACAATTACATGGTTTCAACTTTCAGAAAATAAGGCAGTTACAACTCAGAAGGAAATGCCAGTTGTTATCTCTCTCTCTCTCTCTCTCTCTCTCTCTCTCTCTCTCTCTCTCTCACTCTCTCTCTCTCTCTCTCTC
>NW_021604562.1:9178689-9204353 GCF_004785775.1 Grammomys surdaster | reverse complement strand
ATGACTCAGGATTCAGTTTCTCAACAGGACAGGAGCAGACCGACTCTTTGTCTGCTCCAGCCCAGAGGACCAGGCAGGGGCAGAAGGGCCAGGCATGATTTTCTAATCTCGAGTTAAAGAGAATGCCTTGTGAGATGAGTTGTAGAAAACCTTGCTACTGTAGTTTTAGCAAGGTGGCTAAATGTCTACCAGTCTGGTTACAGAATAAGAGATTTTTGGCATTGAACAGAATGCAACACTAGGCACTTTCAAATTTCTGAGGTGCTGTACCCTTTCAGTTCATTCTATAAGTACACTTAATATTCATTTCTGTTCACCATCTTCAGATAACAGAAGACCAGCTTCATGAAAAGTCTTATAAAACATCTTTACAAAATCATTATATAAGTAGCATGAAATATCAGTGACTAGTTGATTTCATAGTATATAGGTTGAGTTTTGGGACTTTTGTTGAGCTATCAGGTAGGAAAGTATGATGCTTTTATAAGCAAGGCTGATGACACGAGTTGTCAGATACTAGTATCTGTGCCCTTCATTCAAGAGGAGATCTGATAAGAGATTAGGATGTAGATTAAATCCTTAAATTCCAATCATCTCTGGATTGCAATTCTAGATTTGCCTTTTACATACATCATTAAAGTTTGATTTTAGAGCAGGTTATCGGTCACTTGCCACTTAAGAGGCTTTAGTTGACATATCTCATTTTATTTCCTCTTTGTCTCTGACAGTCTCCTTTCTTTTCTGCAAAGCAGCAGGCTGGGAAAAAGCTATGCCCCCAGTTACAGAAAAAGCCATAGAGTTGATCAAGTTTGAAGGACAAAGCATTCCTGTTCCTTATGTAACCATTAAATGAAAAGTCCTCAAATCTATGTTCATGCATTTTAGAAAGGGGAGACAATGTATTTTTTGAATTGCCCACTTTCTGCTTACAGTGCACTTGGCAGGGCAGGGAGTCCTGTGTCAAACTGTTATCTGGCAAATTAGAGAAAAGCTTCAATTACAAAACTTTTGCTTGTTCTTTGTGTTTCTTGCTCAGTGTGCAAGGAAAGTAATTTTGTTCCTGAAAAAAAAAACATCTCGAAAGACCTTTTTTATTATACATGAAAAGCTGGAATTCTAGGGCAAGATCCACAATGAGAGATTTGACAGAAAAAAGCAAAATTGACTCTTTACATATAACAGTTTTGTGTCCGAGGAACCTTATGGATGAAATAAGGAAAACCTGTATACCCCTGTAGTGTGACACTCTGGTCAGAGACCAACCACAGCTCTTGGTGATGGGATATGAGATGGTAGGAGGGGAGTAATAAGAGTGGACTAGGAGAATACAAATCAGAGCATAATTCCTCACTCCAAGGAACCCTGGCATATTGGAGTGATTTTACCTTTTCAGATAATGCTCATTTTCAGACAAAAGTTAGCTCACAAGCTGGAAGCATTGAGAAAGACACCCATGGAACACATACTTATCATCTGTCCCTTTTTAACAGTTCTGGCCTGTCTACATAAATATACCCCCTGATACTGAAAACCAAAACTATCCTGGGGATCATCTCTTCTCTGAAATTCATCCAGACCACATCCAGCTCCCCCATTACTTGTTCTCACCTTGAGACTTGAGCTCACCCTATGCAGCTCAATATCTTAGTTTCTGAAGAACATCACTTTATATCCACCTACTGAGAGCAGCTTTTTATTATCCACTTCTGGTTTAATAACTATACTTATAGGGGATAGGGAGAGAGAAGTCAGTAAAGAGTTTGATGCACAAGCACACAGGCCTTAGTTCAGATCCCCAGCACCCGTGTAAAAAGCTGGGCTTGGTGGCAAGTGCTTGTGACTTCAGTGCTGGTGAGGAAGAGGAGACAGGCACAAAGGTGGGGCTCATCAGCTAAGTATCCTAGTCAAATTGATGAGCTCCAAGTTCACTGCATGAACTCCTGGATATAGCTGTAAGAGAGACAGAGAGATACAGAGAGAGACAGAGATACAGACAGAGATAGAGAGACACAGAGACCTAGAGGCAGAGAGATACAGACAGAGACAGAAAGAGAGAGAAAGAAGAGACAGACAAACTTCCCCGGAGAGGCATATACTTCATCTATCTGGACTTGTACCAGCAGGGTCAGGCCTATTCTACCTCAGAATTCTTGTTAAGAAATGAAGACTGGAAAATTTCTCTTTTTCAAATTATTCAACTGCTCCATCTGTTTTGAAAATGGAATGTATTTCTTTGCTGAACTATCCTGTGTGATATCTTCAGCCTTTAGTCTCATGCCTTCAGTTTTGCTTTTGTATCACACTTAAAATAGCCACATTGTCCTAGAAATTGAGAAATCACTTAATGCTAAGAAAGTTATATGGTGTATGGTGCTGTGTACATAATGAATATCTATATGCCGAGAATGGAAAGCTTGCAGGTACTCTGTTAAATGTAGGATATTTATGTTAATTATTTGATATGTGCATTATAGTCTCTGCCCACTGTGTGTCTTTAATACTTGCTGTGTATCATCCTTTTGATCCTCCAGATCTCTTAGTACTGGGCTTTATCTCCCAGGAGACCAGTTTTTATGGGCCACATGCATCAATTAGTTCCCTTTCTCACTGGTTTTTGATTTGGTTTTATAACTGGGAAGAGTTGGCAAGGAGTTGGAAGGTGGGTGGAAAACAGCAAGGCACTTATTCTAGTTCCCCTTCCTGATGTAATTTGAGATTGACTTTGTTCCTTTATGGAAGGGCACAGTTCCTATTAGGCACCTCTTCCCTAAAGTTCTTTCATGCTTGGTTAGTGCTTTAGATAAACATGGGTTTAACATTTCCAGATTTATCTACTTTATCACTCCTTGCTGATTTCCCTTAATCATTTTACATTATAAAGAACTCCTTTATTAAATATTAAATTATGTTTCTTTTTGTATGTGTCATCTGTTTCCTGAGGTGAGACTGTAATTCTGTATGAAACAATGTACCTTATTATTAAGATGAGTTTACATCTTTAGAAAATATTCTCTGGGAGAGAAATGAGTATTTTGCTTTCTTAGGCACATTTGAATGTGCCCATGGCATTGGTTTTCAATGATCATGGACTAGCTAACTCTGGCCTTTTCTTGCTTCACTATCAGTGAACTGCTCAGACTTTCATATTCTGATTGGTGACATATATCCTATTATATAGCACTTACAACACTACTATTGGGCTTAAATGAGTTAAATTGTCAACTAACTCTGGTTTACTGATCTTGTAAGAATAAAGAAGCCACTTCTAATGTTTTCATTCCTGTGAGAACCAGACAGATAATGTTCTTCCACTGTCACTCAGAATACTTGCATTATCATTCACAAATAAACATCCTTTTCCTAGTTTTAAAAATTAACTTTAAATGTTAGCACACAATTAAAAGCTTTTAGTACAGCATTTTCATATCATGTTCTTTTAAAAATCCCTTTCTTATGTTGATGTATGGCCTCCTGTATGTATGTATGTATGTATGTATGTATGTATGTACGTATGTGTCTGTGTGTGCATGTACTATGCACATGCCTGGTGCTCATGGAAACCAGAAGAGGGAACAAGAACCTCTGGAATTGGAGTTATATGCACTTGTGAACTACATGATGCGGGCAGCAGATAAGAAACTGGGGTCTTCTGCAAGATAAGTCAGTACTGTTAACTGCTTCACTGTCCCTCCAGCCTTTTATACATTGTTTTTATTGTTTCTGCAATTATTAACTTTGTCAGCTAAACGAATTACCTGGGAAGATATTTGCAACGAGGCATTGTTTGCATTTGGTTGGCCTGTAGGCATGTCTCTGGGGAGGGGCATGTATCTCAATTAAGGAAGGTCCAGCTGACTTTTGGTGGCACCATTCCCTAAGAAGGTGGTCCTGATTTGCATCAGACTGAAGCAGCTGAGCTGAGCACAAGCAAAGAAGAAAGGAATCAACTTGAATGTATGTATTCACTTCTTTCTACTTTAAATTCTTTTTGTGATAGAGGGCATTATGAGTGAAAAGGAATGAGTCCGAAATCTGTGTGATTCCTGGAGTATGCTCATTTCTCCCATCTCCCCAAATGTTCCAGTCTTCTACAGCAGTCTTCTAGAGCTTCAGATCCTTTCCTTATAGTTTTACCCATAATATGGCTCTTAGGAACATTTAGAATGGGTTTAGTGAGGTACTTTCAAAACCATAAAATATGAGGGAACAAGTTACCCTCTGAAATTATCATCTGGGCCAGGTAGATACATCTAACCATTTAAAGTTAAATGGTGTACGGATTAGTATTAATGTGTATACTATATTAATATACCAGATAAAGAAATCTGTAAGGATGGTATATCAATCCAATAAGTATAAAAGGGATTCAGGAAGTCACATGGTAGCTATGTCTATCCAAGCCTGCTGAGAAGATGAAAGAGCTTGAGCTAACGTCCTTCTAATACTCTGACCTATTATTGAAAGTATCTCAATAAGACCAATGCATCAGACTACAGATGATGCCTTTAAAACTTAGATCCTTTTGATTTCCTTTGTGATGATTTCAAACTCATTATGTAAACTTTCTGAGCATTATGTGGCTATCTATGCACTATAACTATGGGGAGAAAAATATCCTGTTCTTATAAACTATAAATAATCCTGTGATGGTGACAGTTAATTCTCAGTGTAAATTTAATAAAATAACTTTTTATTATGATTTGGCCTCCCACATGGTAGGACTAATGGGAGAGAATTCTCTTATCAGGCTGACTTGATTATGCCAGTCCATGTGAGGCTTAGATTTTGCTTTGGCAGTTAATGAACTGGCATTTTGGTGCCTGTCTCAGTCTGCAGAGCTTAATTAGTGTGCACGCATTGCTGAGATGTGGATTTGCTGTTGGTGAGCTGATAATATCCGGTTTTAGAGGTTGCAAAGCATAGGGCCAAACCCAGTACCATGGTAAGTTAGCCAAAGTAATGAGCACCTTTCTGTGAGGCCTTGTGGAAGCCAGCATGTGGCCTTTTTCCCCTAATGGTATGCTATGAGGCTAAGTGTGTTTTTATTTTATTAAATGTTAGAGCTTCTAACTGTCTATTAGCCATGCTTTCTCTATCTTGGATACCTAGCATGTGTTCAGACTCCATCATGAGCCTGTGGTAAATGTATTTATGTTATATTTTTTCAGTTTTAAAATTCTGTACTAGAAAACTAGCAAATTACAAGTACAATTAAATTTCTCATTCTCATCCCTGATTTGAATTACTGCTTGTCTCAAAAGTAAGTATTAGCCTGAACTATGCACTTAACATTTCCTTGAAATTTTCAGAGCTTTATCATACATGTAGATGGTTCCAAATGATGTTTTGTCTGTTATTGCTTTATTGAGCAAACCTCATGAAATCTATATCATGTTGTTGTCTTAGTTACTTTTCTATTGCATAATACTACATCCTGACATAGGCCATTTATAGAAGAAAATTTTGGGGGCTTACAGTGCAGAGGGTTGAAGTCCATAGGGTCAGAACAAAGGTATGATGGCAGGAACAGCCAAGAGATTACAGTTTGATCCACAAGTAGGGTGTGTGTGTGTGTGGGGAGAGTAGAAATGGCACAACTCTTTTGAAATCCCGAAGCCCACAGCTAGTGACATGCCTCCTCCAGAAAGACCACACCTCCTGATTTTTCCCAACAGTCCACTATCTGAGGACCAAGTATTCAAATATATGAGCCTACAGGGGCCACTCTCATCAAACAACCACACTATGTGTTTTTCTCTGACATGTCTTTTCTCACTCTATGTTCCAGAATTGTATATATTGTTGGTTTTATGTATACTTAAATCATTTTTATTGTGAATAATATTTCTTTATGTGGCTATGTCACAATTTGTTTACTCTACTGCTGAACATTTAGAATATTGCAAGGAATACCATTAGAAATATGGGAATTGAATTGTTTCATAATATGGTACATATGTCATCAATTTTGCCAGATGACAACATCTCCAAATGAATACAATTATATTTCCACCCACAGTATATGAGCGCTCCTGTTACCACATTCTTGCCAACACCTTATTTTGTTTTGTAAAAATTATTTCTTTTACTTTTGATATTATAATGACATCATTTTCTTCTATTTATTTTTTCCAAAATTTCTTATATACCTCTTCTTGTTCTCTTTCAAATCCATGGCCCTTCTTTTCATTAATTCTCGGTACCTGTGTGTGTATATGTGTGTGTATGTGTGTGTGTGTATGTGTGTTGTGTGTGTGTGTGTGCATGTATGTTACCTGCATGTATGTTTTAAGAGCTGACTGGCTCTGAAATACCAATTGGTGTTCTCTTCTGTGGGCCACTTCTATTATTCCCAGCTTTTTTCAGTTGCCTATAGTGCTTTGTGTAAGGCTGAGACATGATGGACTTTTCCTAGTTCAGTTTCTTGTATTCATTGTTATCTTTTTTCAATTTACATTTGGGTGGTCACTTTGGTGGGACTTTAATGGAATAGCCTCTGATGTTACTAGGATGTATCTCCTAGTAACATTACAGCAAAGTCCATGATCCTCTGGCTCTTACAACACCATGCCCTTCAGCCTCAGGGCCCAGAGGCTCTTGAGCTGGAATTGACGTGAATGCCTCATTCCTGAGGACTAGCTCTCACAGTAACACAAGTTCCATGAAAACTTCCAAAGGAGGGAGACAACCAATAGTCTCACCCAACTGTGATGTCTGTAAATCATATCAGTGACCAGCATGGCACAATGACCAAAAGTATAGAGTTAGTGGCACACCCACCATTGGTGGACTTAAGACCCACTCAACTAGAGGAATACCATACCTTGTACTAGAAACCTAGTTAACTACTCAGTGCTAGTCAAATTATGGTAATTGGAGAATCTTCCACCACTAACTTACTAAACCAGCACAATCCTTAACAACAATCTATAAGCATTTGTCCTTATAGCTACAGATAAGTGTAGTCTTCACCCATACCCCTATCAAGGAAAACTCATTGTAATAGACAGAGACCAGTACAGAAAGCTACAACCAATTAACATGCATAGTAGTAGAGCCCAGTCACAATGGATACATCTACAAAACACTCCCATACCTAAGGCTGAGAACAGTGCAAAAGATGGGACAGAAAGATTATATCTTGATCTTAGTAATTGTATTAGTCACTGTTCTCTATAGAGTCACAGAATTTGTGGAATGTCTCTTTATATTAAGGGAATTTATTATAATTATTTACAGTCTGTAGTTCAACTGACTCAACAATGGGAAGCTGTGAATGGGAAGTCCAAGAATCGAGTAGTTACTCAGTCCATAAGGCTAGTTGCTTCACCTGATAAGCTGTAATCTTGAAGGGTAAGTCCCAACATATGTGCTATCGAGTAAGTGCAAGTAGATGAAGAAGGGTGAGTCTTATTTCTTCTAATATCCTCATGTAGGCCTCCAGCAGAAGGTGTGTCCCAGATTAAAGGTGTGTACCACCATGCTTGGATCTGGAACTTGCTTTGTCCCAGGCTGACATTGAACTCAGAGATATGCTTGCCTCAGTCTCCTCGAATTAAAGGTGTGTACTACCTTGCCTGGGTCTGTTTTTCATGGCGACTATGCCTCAAGATCTTCCTGTCAAGATTCAGGTTAGAAGTCTGTGTCTTTCAGCCCCAAGATCTGGATCACAAGTGTGCCCTCCATTTCTGTAGTATAGGTTATTCTAGATGTAGTCAAGTTGACAACCAGGAATAGCTATCAAAGTAATTGTATGTAAGAATTTGTAGCTGTTGCAAAATTCCCAAGATAAATGATTTAAAAGAAGGAATGGAAGATTTTTTTGTGACTGGTGGTGTCAGACCTTTCAGTTCATAGTAGTTTGAATCTACTGCTTCTGTACCCATGTATCATGTGAGGCAGAGTACTGGAGAATAGTGTTCCACTTCATTGCAGCCAATAGGCAAAGAGAATGAGAAAAATGGATGGTGTACGAGTTGCACTCCTTAAAGGCATGCTCTTAGAAACTTTCTCTGACTAGTTCCCATCATTTATGAGTCTCTTCAGCTATAATGTCATCAATGGATTAATACCTTGATAAAAAGTCCTTTCATGACTCAATAACATTATCACCAACACTAACTAGAAACTAAAGCTTTTAATACACTCACAATTTAGGAGAGTAGTTCATATCTAAACCCTAGTAACAACATCTGTCTCCTGCACACAGGTAGAGCTTCCAAAAAAATATGCAGTGAGTGTGTTTTCAAACCTACTTTCCAATACCATACTTACATTTCAGTTATTGCATTTCTTTCTGGTTCTTCACTCCCTTCTAGTAGCTACTGCTTTGAAGCAGTTTACTGGGGTCTCATTATAACTTATTTTACTGAAGTACCTCATTTTCAGTGTCACATGAGTGTTGGAGTCTTCATGAAGATGGAGAAGATGTTTGAATACTCATATATATTTATTTTGTTCTTTAGTTTAAGCATTATTGTCAACTTCAGCAGATTTAGAACCATCTAGGAGAAATACCTCTAAGACATGCCTGTCAGCATCTTTCTAGAAAAGATTTACTAAGGAAGAAATTCCTGCCAGAATATGGGTAGCACCATCCTATATGCTTGAATAAGGAGGGACATAGCAATCTTCTGTGACAACCCCTGTTCCCAAGCTAACTTCACCCCCCCCCCAATTGTAGCCTAGCTAGAAAGCCATTGGAAAGAACTCTTAAAAATTATGTAAGGATGCTGAAGTATAGCTCTCCATAACTTATGGCATCTGGAGGGTACATGTTGGGTATTTGTAGAGCAATTTTTATACAGAAATGTGACTGTTCTGGTAAGGAATCACATTCAAAGACCTTTTAGTTCTGTGATCTGTCTGGAATACAGGCATACCTTTAGTACATACCTTTTAATACCTGTGGCTGGAATACAGTCATGCCCTTAGCACACAATTTTATCCACTATCAGTGAAGGTAAGGTTACTTTGTAGAAGGAAGCACCCATGTTTGAAAGTGGTGTCTAAGTAACACAATGTGATGAATAAGAAAAAGATTTGACAGAATAAGTCAAAGATAGGATACACTCAACTTTCACAAGAACAGCACAGGAAAGAAAGATTTCTTTGGAGCAGTATAGTCACTTCAGTTCATGGAGTCAGTTGAATCAGTCTTGTTTGTGCAGTTCTGTTTAGTTCAGCTGAGTACAGTCAAAGTCAGTGCAGTGGAGTTTAGTTCTATTCCCTGCAGTTGGTGCACTGTAGTTCAGTTTGTGGAAAGCAGAGGCAGAATTACCAGCACAGCTTTACAGAGACATAGATGACGATAGTATGAGTTAGAGAATAAGGAGCCCAAAGATTAGAACATATTACCAAAATTAGTTTGAAGCCAAACAGAGCAATTCAGAGAAGCTGAGAGAAGTCAGATTGAATCAGTCAGCTTTGAGAGGAGTTTGAGCCAGAACAACTGAGCTGAACTGGCCAACCATAATTCAGAAAGAGCTAGAAAGGGTGAGCTCTTCAGCAGTAGGAGAATAAAGTTTACTTTTATAAGAATTCAATTTTCTTTAAGGGGCTGGTCGCTGGGAGTTTGATCATGTTCCAGTGAGTATATGGGCAACATGAATTGGACTTCCTCCTCCTCCTCCTTTTCTCTGTTGCAAGTCGTTTTGCCTACACTGCTTTGAGTTCCTGGAGAGTCGCAGATGTGCACCTACCTAGGAGCTATCTTGGATCTGAGGATAAAAGTAGTACACACATTAGCTCATTTTAAACCTGCCTTATTGGCTCTGTGGCTGGTCTCTTCTAAGACTTCCATGGCTATCATGCCCTTACCTCTTTCTCCTAGATCAACACCTCTAAATCTTAGTTGCTCAGTTACCTTTTGTGAAGCCCAAGGGTCTTGCTGCCCAAGACACTGTTGGGCTGCCCTTCTGTGAGCTGCTTTCCTTTTCTGCCTACATTTTGGAAAATCTCCCCTGAAGCTCTGAGCCTGTTCTGTCTCTTTCCCCTTAGTCTCTCAATTCTCCTCCTCCTCTCTCCTAGCCTATGGGAACCTGGAAGTCCCACCTCTTTCTTTCCACCCAGCCACTGGCCGCTGACATATTTATTGATTGATCAATAAATCAGTTGGGGACAAGGACATTCAGAGTCAGTACTTACAAATTCCTAATTAAATCAACACATCAGAACCATTCCTCTACACTTTCCCCTCCTCCACTCCCTTCTTCCCCCTTTCCTCCTCTATTCTCTTCTTCCCCTTTTCTTCCTCCTCTTCCTCTACTTCTCTTCCTCTTCCTGCTTCATTTGTGGGGAGGACACAAGGATTGGAGGCAGAACTTGGAGGACTGGAAAGTGAGTGTAATCAGAGTGCATGATATGAAATTCTGAATAATTAAGAAAATTATTATTTTAGAAACAAAAACAGAAAGCAAACTGGTCACCAGTCCTCTTCTCTCTCTGCTTCCTGACTATGGATATGATGTGAACAGTTATCCCATTTTCCTGCTACCATGCCTTTTATGTCATAATGAACTATATCCTTTTAAATTGTGGACCTATATAAACTATTTCTTAAGTTTGCTTTTGTTAGGTATTTTATCACAACAAGGAAAAAGGTCACTGAAGCAGTCATCAGAACTATATTGCTTTCTGCTTGCTTTTAAGTTGCATAGACTTGGAAATGTCCTTCATTAAGCAGCCATCAGCATTGTTTATACTTCAAAACTAGAAAATATGACCTATGTATTGAATTCATTTGATTTTTCTGGCCCTTATTCTAGTATTCAGGGAAAGTATTATTGGATTTATAGCATATTTTCCCCAGTTTTCTAGTTAGAAGCAAATATTTGAACAAAAAGACCTCCATAGAATTTCTCTGTATATAATATAGTTTTCAAGATAATCTAATATACACTATATGTTATAATATTCTCTAACCCATAATGAAGCTAAAGATATGTCTAATTTATTAAGTCACATAATTGAAATTTCAGCTGACAGTACCTATGTTCAGCATAATAGTAATTATATAATTTTTACCTACAATGAAATGAAGGAATATTGTGTCTATATTCCTGATATCAAGAGAGAAAACCTGAAGTCCTTGAAGAGATGGGAAATTTTGTCCATTGTGTAGATTCATTAAATATTTCAAACATTCTTAATACCCGATAGGCTATTCTCTTAATTTGAATTAGTAATATAGTTATAGTAGTATAAGTACTATTTCAGGTGTCAAATAATGTGAAATAAGCAGATTGATCTGTGACTAGTACCTAAAGTGGGATACAAGCCTCTTAGCCATTTGTTTAAATGTTTACAACAAACTGATACAAGTTTCAAATGCTTCAATAGTTACTTGGTCAAGCATTAGTATCTATCTTCACTACACTGAAATTTGGTTAGAATTATATAACCACCATTATTGTGGCTAGACGAACAAATGTTAGCGAACCAACTACAGAATGAAGAATGGACGCCACCAAATTCAAACTTGGGAAGCCATTGAGTTTTATTCGCATCAGAATTACTTCTAGGAAAAGAAATAGTCCAAGACAGATATATCACCAAAAGCCCATCCCAACACAGGTGACTGCTTACAAAAGATGAAGACCTGAAACACATTGAACAGGTTAGAGATATCCTTTATTGGTGGGTCAGTTGGTCTGCGTCTCTTCTAAGTAGCTTGGCTTATTTCTGCTTCTTCTTGGCTACTTTTCTTTTTGCAGCTTCTTTCAAACTGCTGACTAAGGGCTTCTTCTAAGCAGCTCAGCTTGTATTATAGTTTTCTAAGCAGATCAGTGTGTCTGAAAATGACTCTCAGCAGTTTTTACTGCTTCTGAGTACCTCAAGAACACTTAAGGTGGAAGGATTCTAGTTAATCTGGTCAGTTTCAGAGACTTCCTAAAGTGATTATGAATTGTCCACTTCCTGTCTTAATGAGCGTCCTTGCAGGATGAAATGTTTTACCTCCCCTACTAATCCCTTTTGTTTCACCTTCTTGTAAGCATTCTATCTTAAATATATTGTTGTTTTATTTCCCCCTTTTCATCCTGTATCTTAAGAAATTTCCCTCCAACTTCAAAGGTTTTATTCCCAGAGGAAACTGCTACACAACAGCTAGTCTGGGCTAACTAGTCCCTGATGTGGCTAATAAAGCATGCTGTGTCTGTTCTGGACCTAACAGTAGGAAGATTGACAGCTTCCATCTTGGTTTCATGGACCCTTAACCTCATGTGAGGTTTCAATGACCGGCTAAGGGATTAAGTGGAGAAACTCTGAAATGCCATCCAGAGTGGTAAAGGTCACGTTGAACTGTCCTTAGCAAGATGCTAGGAATATGAGTCAAGCTATCTTGGACCCTACACACCAAGTCAAGTCACAAATATACCAACAAAAAGTGGTTCCAGTTGATAACACATGAAGTAGAAAAGTTACCCAGTTAAGCAAAACTGGAATTCCAATGGGCAACAACAAATTGGGTTTTTTTTGTTTTGATTGTTTTTCTTTTCTTTTCCCTTTTTCTTTTTCTTTTTATTCCTCCTCCTCCTCTTGCTCCTCTTGCTCCTCTTGCTCCTCTTGCTCCTCTTCTTCCTCCTCCTCCTCCTCCTTCTCTTCTTCTTCTTCTTCTTCTTCTTCTTCTTCTTCTTCTTCTTCTTCAGGAAGGACTCTCAGGGTCAAAGGTGGATGTGGGAAGACTGGGAAGTGAATATGATTGGGGTTTCATAATATAAAATTCCCAAATAATAAATAAACATGTTACATAGAAATATAAAATTATAAGATAAAATAAAATGATAATTAGTTGTTGGGTTAGCTTGCTAGAACACACCTGGTTAACTGGAATATAATTGTTATCAGTTACTGAGTGAGAAATAATTAGCAATAGAAATAAACACTTGTATTCTTTATAGTTCAATGAATGTAGACTTAAGCATTATCTATATATAGTTCTCATTACAGATATTTTCTACAGTTTTATAAACACTTGTGTTTATTACTTAAGTTTCAGAAATCAACTCTCTAAGTAACACTTAATATGATCTGAATAAAGCTGATCAGACTTAATAAAGCGCTGTGTCCGAAGGAAAACAAATTCACTCAAAATTTAGAGACATTGTTTTAGTTTTTCTGGAAGAGGTACCAAAGGGTGACAATTAAGAATTAACTCTCAACTTTAATTAAATATAGTGAGTTATTCACAAAGAAAAGACATGAAAGCAAGAAGAGGACTTCTTGTGAAGGAAAGATTCAGCCGGATTAGGAAGAGAATCAGAGACAATAATAGGGAGAACATTATCAAAGCATATTATATATGTATGAAATTGTGAAGGAATAAACACATCTTTAAAAAGATCTCCAATATTCAAGGAAAACTCCACTTACAAGAAATTGAATTAAATTAAACTTGTAATTGAAATATGACTTATTTGTAAATGTTTATATAATATCCAGTACTTCTAGACTATTGGTTTTTTGATATTGCTATATATACATTTGAGTTCAAGAAGATGCTTACAGCAGGTGGTAGTTAACACAGAAACCCCAAACAGGTCAAGATACAGAGAATAGAAGACTGTGGAGTGTTGAGCCCTAAATGGAGCATACATCATCATGCTCTTCCCCAAAAGGCCCAGGGATCATTATGGATGTGATAGCAGAGACATTTTAAAAGGCAGCAATGGTGACACATATAAAGGAAATTGTTTTTCCCCCAAGACACACAGGGCAATTGGACACATAATCTCATCGTGACTGACAGCATGCATAAGCTCAAGCCATATAAAAATCACAGCATGGAGGGAGGTGTGCAGGACTGAGGGAGATTTATTTTTCTTTAATGATGGGACTCCTGGTAGGCTGACCATGTGCTACAACTGATTCCACTCCCAAGAATAGTTAGGTAACACAGATTATACCCAAAGGATAGGGAAAGCTTGAAGTTTAGTGGGAAGGGAGAGTAGACACTGGGGATATGAAAGAAGTTGGATGACAAGGGTAAATATGATAAAAATATATCATATAAATTCTCAAAGAACTCATAAAATGTAGGGCAATGAACTACGAGAAAAAGCCAGATGCCTGGTTGAATGAGCTTTAGAACCCTGGACCCCCGGATAACCACTGGGACGGAAGGCATTCAAGTTCTTCCTAGGCCTCTGGCTCTCTTAGCTTTAGCCCTCCACAGTCTCTCCCACAGAGAGGCCCATGGTCATTGGTCACACAGGAGTAGCACCATCATGCAGATGAGGCATTCCCAGACTCTCAGACAAAGCCAATAGGGGTTACCTGCTGCCAGACCTTAACCCACCCCAAAACTGTATATATGGTTCAAACTCAGAAGTAAAGGTGTGCGAGATTCATCCCGTTGTCTGAGAGCTTCTGTCATGGTCCCTCCCTCTCTTCACTGGCCAGCCAGTGCCTCACTGGGGCACTTCAAAGAGCTGTAACACTTTTCAAAGAGCTGTAACACTTTTCCCCTGCCCGCTGCGGAGATGTGGTCAGCAGCAGAGGCAACAGCGGACTCTCCCTGTCTGCACTCCATCCCTCCGGGACTGCTTGCGGACAGAGGCAGCCGCCGTTCGCACCTTGTCTTCAGCCAAGTCAGAGATCCTCACGGGACCCCATCTGGAGATGGACCCACAATAAAATATTAAAAATAATTTATACAATATTAAAAAAGAATAAGATCACTTAAAATGTCACTTTATACCTTCTGCTCTGATCTTTTTTGTTAGGTGTGTACCTTTATTAAACTGAACCCAGTTAGTGTACAGACAAATCCTGGATGCTTCAACACCTCAACCTAATTCCAGGGAGACCAAAGCCTTCATACATCAAGTTGGGGGGACAAAAAAGGGAGGGCCCTAATGGCTGACAATTCAAAAAGTATTGAGGCAAAAGATTTGGAAAAAATTGGAAGTATTTAACTTACACAGAAGCAATACTGTCATCTTTCTGGTGTAGACTCGGGATGAGCACTTGGCTATCTTCCTATAAGGAGTAGAGGTGGTTTGTTTGAGGATGAGGGACTTCCTATAGCCATATATCTCATAGATACTCCGAATGAATATTAAAAAAAAACAAACAAAACAAAACAAATGAAAAACAATGTACAAGCAAAGTCCTCAGCCATATTGTAGAACTTTAGAGGATGCTTGCTCCAACCGACTACTGTTGGCTTCACCATTCAAGTTTTAAAATTCTTAGTCAAAAGCACCAAAACAAAATAAAATGACACACCATAGCTTCTCTTTGATGTCACTCAGGATTTTCCTCTTGGCTGTGGTTGTGAAGTTTTAGCCACACTCAGTCAGGATCTTTATAAAGTAGTATGTCAGGTCTCAGCCAGCCAAATCCTGACAAAGAATGGCATGAGAGAGAGCCTAGCTCTCATAGATGTGCACAGTACCTGTGACTCCATCTCTGGAGTTTATCACAATGCCAGTGGTATGACCAGAGGCATACAGGGACAGCACAGACTGGATGGCTATGTACATAATTAGGATATTGAAGGTCTCAAACATAATCTGGGTCATCTTTTCATAGTTGGTCTTGAGGTTCAGTGGGGCTCCATGAGCAGCACAGGGTAGATGTGGTGCCAGATATTCTCCATATTGTCCCAGTTGGTGACAATGCCATGATCAATGGGCTACTTCAGGGGCAGGATGCTTCTCTTGCTATGGGCCTCATCATGCACATAGACATTCTTCTGGCCCAAGTATACCATCACATTCTAGTGCCTAGGGTTGCCGATGAAGGGGGGAGAAGATGGTCAGGGGAACTTTGTTACCCGTAAAGTCAGCTTTGCACATACTGGAGCTGTTGTCAGCAAGAAGCACAGCATCATCATCATCCCTGGTGAATTGGTGGCAGGTGTGGACAGGTGACAGAGGAGGTGCAAGAGGCCTGTGCTAGAAGGTGGACATGGACTGGATCCCCTATGATATTTTACAGAGCATGGAACAGTCTTCCATTTCTTGTATACACCCCTAATATCCCTCAAGTCCTAGATGTTTATTTTGGCCTGCTAGTATTTATTTTCTCCTTCTCTTGTTAGGTGTAGTTTTACCTCTTATAAGTGATTATCTTTCCCAAATCAAGAATCTGTACATTGCCCTTCTCAGTTTAGTATCATTGGTACTGTGTCCTTTCATTACTGTGACAAAATACCTGACACATACAGGGGAAGGATTTTTTTTTTTTGGTGCATGATTTCAGTGTATGGTCCCCTTGATCCACTGCTATGAACAAGTGGTGATGCAGAACATTATGGTGATGAAAGCATGCTATGGAACAAAGCCTCATACTTGAATAGGGATGGGACTTCGAATTGGGGAAGGGATGGAACATAAAAGTGAATGAGTAAGAGAGTTAGGGTGTTAGAGAGTCTGAAAGCAAGACTGAGAGGGGGAGGGAGGGAGAGAGATAGAGATGGAGGGAGGGAGGGAGAGAGAGAGAAGAAGAAGAAGAAGAAGAAGAAGAAGAAGAAGAAGGAGAGAGAGAGAGAGAGAGAGAGAGAGAGAGAGAGAGAGAGAGAGAGAATATCTTTCCGGATATCCACTTATCAGTCTACTTTCTCTAACTAGACATCATATCTGAAAGTTTCTATAACCTAATAATATCGTTAGATTAGGAATCTATCGGTTGGTGAGGCCAGAACCCTAATTATGTAATCCTCTGAGCATTTTGTGATGGACACTTCATATCCAAATTGGACAGTGGCTGTGGATGTTGCCTTCTTCTAGAAATAGAAGATTAAGAGGTTAGTTTTTATTTTTACTTTATTTCAGGACAAAAAAACGCTTTTGAGACAGGGTCTCCCATATAGATCAGACTGGCATCAAATGACAAGTAATCTTCCTCTTCCTGCCACCCAATCACTGGGGTTACAGACATGCAATACCATATTCAGCTTAGAGGTTAATGTTTTAACATAACCGAAGAGGTGGCATTTGTAGTATCTGTCCTGGAAAACAAAGAGAAAATCTATTGGGTGGATACTATAGTTTGAAAGAAATAAGGTTTTGACTACTTGCTGTGACAAAACACAACATTCATCCTTTTAACCAATTTTAAGTATGCATGCTATTGACATTAGTTACATATAAGAGGATATGAAACCACAATTACCTATTTCTAAAATTTTTCATCACCTAAACAAACTTCATAATCACATCTAATAGCAACCCATAACATTCTGACCAGCCTTTGTATTAATAACTTATAATCTGATTTTTAAATGTTTTCTTTTGTGACTGTGTGTCACTTATTTTGACAGAAGATCTATCATTGGCTTGAAACTAGACTGAGTGGCTGGCTAATGAGCCCCTAAAATTTGCATGGAGCCATCTCCACAATCTCAGATGATTAACATACAACACCATACCTGGCTTTCTTTTTTTTTGTTTTTCCTATGTGGGTTTTGGAGAATGAAACTCTATTCCCAATGCTTACAAGGCAAGCAATTTGCTGACTGAGCTATCAGCTTTACCCTAATCTCTATTCTTCCCACATGAATGTACCTATTTTAGATATGCCACCCAAATAGGACTACTGTCCTTTTGCGTGTACCTTATTTCGCTTGACATGGCATTTTTTAGGTTTATCTACATTGTAGCCTGTATTCATTTTGCTGTTGCTCTAATAAAACATCCTGACAAAAACAGCTAAAGAGTGAAAGGATTTATTTTAGTTACAGTTATAGAGCTATAGAGTTCATTGTGGTAGGGAAACATATTAACAGGCAGGGCAGGGACTATGATAAAAACAGAGAAGCCTAAGTGATCATATTGAAGCCACACACTGGAAATGGAGAGATAATATCAAGTGGAGGCAGGCAATAGAACTTCAGTTTCCCCTAAGTGATGTTTAGGAGGCTTCTTCAATCTGTCTTTAGTATTATTTATCACTCCCTATACTCTTGGCTCTATTGTAGTCTCTGCTTCCCCATTCCAGATCAATCCTTCTTATTTCTTGTTCCATTATTCTCTTTAATTCTTTTTTTATAACAGCGTGTTCTATATCCCCTCCCTTAAGAGGTCCTCTTCATAACCTCTTAGTAATTTCCTGACCTCTATGAGTATTTTTAATGCAATATGCAAATTTGAAGATTCAGAGCTAACATTGTAGATGAAAGAAAACATGTGACTTTTGTTTCTCTGGGTGATAGAACCCAGACCCAGACATTTAGCCACACATTTTATAGTTTCAACTGTAAGTACATATACCACACTTTCTTGTATCCATTTACTACTTGATGGGCATCTGGGCTATTTCCGTTTTTAGATATTTGTGAGTATAACAACAATGAAGATGGGTGAGCAGGTTTCTCTAGAGTCCTTTCTTAGATTCTGAATTGATTTTCTTACTTCATTTATAACTTTGAGTCCTCCCAAGTTCACTGAGGCTTTTGAAAAGTCACTCTTTGCAATCATTTTCTGGCTTTCTAGATATATTCTTAAGTATAACCTGATGAGTCCATATAGTGTTACTTGTATGTATGTTTTCAGAGCACTGAACAACAATTTGTATGCTCTCAAGAAGACCACCTCTCCCACTCTCAGAATTCCTCAGCTATCTATAGTTACTTGTATAGGTTGAGTCCTTATGGGCTTTCCCCCATCCACATTGGAATGTTCTTTAGTGTCATCTTTGTTCAGCTCGTGTTTAGTCAGTCATGTTAGTGAGACTTAATGGGTATAGCTTCTGACATTCCTAGGAGACACAGTCTCATAGCAAACTAGCTAGTCCTCTGGCTCTTACAATCTTTCTCAACCCTGTTTTGCAATGTTCCTTGAGCCTTAGGCATGGAGGCTTTTTTTTCCATCAACATGTATTAATTTAGATTGGCTTCCACAACTCTGCATTTTGATAGGTTGTAATTCTCTGTAGTGGTCTCTGTCTATTGCAATGGGGTTTCCTTGATAGAGGTAGGGGTGAAGACTATACTCATATGTGGGTATAATCACAAATGTTTACTGATAACCCTTTATTTCTTTTGTTTTTTCTTTCTATCTTTCCTTTCTAGATTTTTTGCATAGCATTTTGCTATGTAGTCTAGGCTGTCCTTGAACTCAAGTTCTATCTCCTTCTGCCACCTGTGTGCTGGGAATAATGGCATAAACCATCATTCTTGGATGCTTCAGATTTCTTAGCTACACCTAGCTCTGTCCCAAACTAGGGCCCTTGGGTTTTGCCAATAATATCTCATTTTCCCTTTCAATAAAGGGACCATAAGTCTTCTCAAAGGGCTTACACTTGAAATAGTTTCCTTTGTCTCTTGTATTCCAGAAGTATTTTTGTTGTAGTTGTAGTATTAGAGAGTGTATCAACTCTTCCTTTGATTTATTTAAATAAATGTCCATGTCTCCTTATGGACAATGATTCACTGCAGGGAAGGTACTACCTTATGTCTTTTCTTCTTATTCATCACAGGCCTTCGGAACTCAGTTAGATGATACTCTGAGAATTGGTTTGACAATATTTTTGAAATTTATTTTAAACTCTTATATGAAATATTTGAAAATGTAAATGTCAAAGGGGTACCATTTAATGTATATATTTGTGTGTATGAATGTGTGCATGTGTGTGCTTGTATATGTGTATATGTGAGTGTGTATATGTGGTATAAATCAGATTAAGAGTGTCTGCTGAAACATTTGCCACTTATTTATGGTGAAAGATTTCCAATTACTTTCTTTTAGCTTTTGGAATGTTGACTACACTCCTATTGTCTAATTGCATTTCAAACTTTTTTTGCCTATTTAACTGTAACTTATTGTATACTAATCAGCCTTTCTCCCTGGACTTTCCTTGGCCTGATTTACTTCAAAAAGTTCCTTTCCACTAAATTATTAAAGTATTTCTCAGGAACATTTACATTTTAGGATCAAATCTTTTAACAGTCTATTCTTTGAGCAGTGTTTTTTTTTTTCTACAGAAAAATTGTCTAGAAATATTTTTAACAAGGTACTGTTAGAAACAATGTGGACTTCAGAAGGAACAATAATTGACTCATTTAAAGATCAGTCATTTTTCAATTGCTCCAGAAAGTAGCAAAGAATTACAGAAAGTATAGAGTTTCTTTATATATTTCTCTGTTAATTGACCATGTACATTAACAGTAGGTTATGACTGGAGGATGTAATTAGAGAGAAAGTTCTCAAATAAAGCTACAGAGAAAGAAAAATGTCTCAAATGACATCAGATCTGTTTCTGTAATGGCTGTTTCTTTTGTAAAGGCCGGTTCTGCTACTTTGTAAAGGCCGGCCGGTTCTGCTGCTCTGGTCTGCGGGTCAGGGTCTAGCAAGAGAGAGAGTGGGGATGGAGGAAGGGCGGAAAAGGGGCGAGAGACACAAAAGATAGATACAAGACAGAGTTCGGTGGAGTCTCTTCAAGTCTCTTCTTTATTCTCCTCTCTTCTTCTATATTCTCCTCACTCCTTCAGTCTCTTGACACCTCCCACACATAGAAAGGAAATCCTGGGTATTTATACCCTTTACCACATGACTTGCCCTCGTGGAGAAGCTCAACTGAAGGCACTAAGTCACGTGTCTTGTAGCCATGGATACCAGGAGCACCTTGCAGCTGGGGGCACTAAACAGTGTAACAAGATGTTTATCAGAGTGTGCTCAGCTATTGCAGGCAGTTGAAAACAAGTCTCTTGTCAGGGTATATGGCTCGAGATGGCTGTAAAGATGATAGCCACTTTTGGCTAGGAGTTGGCTCCCAACAGGTCCCCCCTTTTAAATTTGTTTTCAAAAGGGAAGGCTGGGAAAACTTACGGAAACCGTGCCTGCCTTAGGTTGGAACAAAGGACCCCAGCCTCCCTTTCCCGTCTCTGGATACTCAACAGCCATTGGTTGAGCTCCTGTCTTAGGATGGTGAGGCCTCCCACTTAGGGGCAAGGGTCTTGAGGTGTTCTCTTGCCCATCATTGACTATCTGGCTTAGCGCGTAAGTTAGGGGTTAATCCTCGTCAGTCTTGATGACAGAGATTTTAGAGTCCTCTACTTCCAGCCTGTAATAATGGACCTGTATGGGTTTCATTTGAATAACATCTATCTGTTGTTGTACAAAAGCCATCAGTTTATTGAGCAGCATGAACCCGAGAGACAAGAGACTTAGCAATGCCTGAATGGTTAGTGTAAAAGCAACACTCTTTTTAAGCGTAGCACATAACTTCCTCTGTTGGAGGAGTAAAACTATAAGCCTCTTCTATTCTGTAACACTATTTTCTAAATCTAATCTATATAAGTACAGAGCTGATCATAGCTTCGATCTTAACAAAACAAGTAAGAAAATCCCTGTCTCTGTCCCAATCAATCTCAAACCTAAAAAACAACTATAGTAACTATGGTAATGGGTTCTCTCTTGGGTTTAAACAATGTACCACCAAATCATAAATCAGGGAACCAAGAGTCTAATAGAACCACCCTGGAGGAGCAGGTGGTGATGTCTTCTTCTGAACTGAGAAGAGCCCCCCTGGAGGTGCGAGTGGTGATGTCTTCTTCCGCACTGAGAACTTCCCAAGTCAGGTATACTGGTTGATTCGCTCCAGTGAAGCATCTTCATGTTTCCTGAAAAGAAAAAATACGCTTCTCAGGGGGTTTCTCCTCCCTGGATTTGTTATTATTGTCTATTTGTTTGATTAGTCTCTCTGGCAGCCATCATGCGGCATCTGCCTTTTGGGAATATATGCAGACAGAACCTCTTCCCCAGATAAGCACTGGATCTGGCCCATTCCAGGTTCCAGTTAATGGGTCTTTCCAGAGGACTGTTGCAAAATTCTTTTTAGTATTAGGATGCCAGAATCTATCTGCAGCAGATTTTCCTTCAGAATCCAAAGATTTGTGATTAGTAGGAATCAATGGAAATAACAATAGTTGAGCTATTTTCCTTCCTGTAGGAATGGTGACTATATTCTGTATTGCCTTGGCCATTACCTTAATCTCACCTTGATAATCATTGTCTATAACTCTAGGAAAAATTTGTAGTCCTTGCATAGTAGCACTGCTTCTTCCCACTATCAGGCCAAACACATTTGGATAGAGTGGTCCAAACACTTCAGTGGGTAAGGCCTGAGGTCCCATTTCTGGGGTTAATACTGTGTGGGTGGCAGAACTGAGGTCCAGTCCTGCGATTCCTGGTGTTGCTCGACTAAGTTCTGAAAGGGGTTGTTGTTTGTTGGTATGAAACTGACTGCCCCATAAGCCTGTTTTGGCTTGTATTGGTTCGGGGCCTGGGGCTGGCCCCTGTTCCTGTTTCCCTGATTATGGGAAAGGGTGTTTCCTTGTGCATATGTCTTGGACCTACATTCACTAGCCCAATGCCTTCCACGTTTGCAACGTGGGCATAGCCCAGGCTGTTTTCTGGGCTGTCTCTGGGTTAACTCATTTTCTGCTTTGCAATATTTTGCAAAGTGTCCAGGCTTGCCACATTTAAAACAGGCCTTTTTATCTCTACTTGCCAAAAAATCTCTTACTGATTGTCCTTGCATGGCGGCTGCCATAGCTAATCCCTGTTGGTAGGAGGGCCCTATATCAGAACAGAGTCTGATATACCCAGTAAGGTCTGTCTTTTTCCTATAGGGTCTAATGGCCGCTTGGCAGGCAGAATTGGCATTTTCATATGCAAGTTGTTTCACATAATCTACACCTGCCTCTGCATTACCAAAAATCCTCCCTGCTGTTGTCATTAATCGATGAACAAAATCAGAAAATCATTCGTCAGGCCCTTGTCTAACTGAGGTCAAAGATGTACCAGGGTCTCCCTTTACCGGGAGTTTGCGCCAAGCCTTCATGGCTGCATTTTGAATTTGAGCGAATAAGCCTGGGTCATATTGCATCTGGTTATCACTAGAGGCAAATTGCCCTTCTCCTACTAAGGCATCAAAGGACCAACCATTACCTGCCTAAATGTTTCTCCTAGCTGTCTCTTTACAATTCTCATGATACTCTGATTTCCAAATAAGATGGTCACCACCGCTAAGAACTGTTCTCACTAGAGTATCCCAATCACCAGGAGTCAGCCACTCCTCTGCAACAGATTCTAAGATTGCAAGAGTAAAGCGAGCAGTGGCACCATATTGTGACACTGAATTTTTTAATTCTTTAATGATTTGAAAGTTAAACCCTGTGTGATGTCTCCACGCAACTCCTTGAGCATCTCTAGTCTCTGATACAGGAAAAACCTTAACTTCTCCCTCCTCTGGCTGATCTGTGGCTGAACTAAAACCAGAGGACAGGGGCTGCCTTTGGACTCCAGGTTGAGGAGCTCGAGGACCTGAGGAATTTTCCTTGCCCTCTCGAGACCTCTTCCCTGTCTTTAAT
This sequence comes from Grammomys surdaster, assembly GCF_004785775.1. NCBI lineage: Eukaryota > Metazoa > Chordata > Mammalia > Rodentia > Muridae > Grammomys > Grammomys surdaster. The sequence continues at coordinate 9,181,036 of NW_021604562.1, read as the reverse complement.
TTTTTTATCTGATTAATTAAGTCCTGATACTCTTCCTCTAACTCTATTTGTTGTTTAAGGAGAGAAATTTGTTGTTTAAGAAAAGAAATTTTGTCCTGCAACTCCTTTCTGTGATCTTCAACCACCATCTCCATAGCAGGAGCATCTGGAGGTGGAGGAGCGCAGGGAGGGGGCCTTCGGAAAGAAAGCCATTCAGGATCAAAATATTTGGCTGCCTCTTCCTCTAGGTCAGCACAATCTGGCTCTGACAAATTGATTACTTCAACCTTTGGCCGTATTTTGGATTCTATGTGTTTCTTTTTCTTTTGGGCATGAAAGGCAACATTTAAACAGCGAAACAAAAGTGGACAATTGATACACGTAAACAGCAAGCAACAGAACAAAACCAGAGAGTTGAGTTCAGGCTGACGTATTTCTTCCCCCATTATTGCTATGACTTACTGGTCTCCACACGGCAGTTTCCTGCGGCAATCACCTCTGTTTCACCTCTGAATTTTCAGTCAATCCTTCTTCCAGTAAGGTCCCTCACTGGGTCTCTGGTTCTTGCTGCTGCACGTCTGGGCGCCACTTTGTAACTGCCGTTTCTTTTGTAACGGCCGTCAGGTTCTGCTACTTTGTAAAGGCCGGCCGGTTCTGCTGATCCGGGCCAGGTCAGGGTCTAGCAAGAGAGAGAGTGGGGACGGAGGAAGGGCGGAAAAGGGGCGAGAGACACAAAAGATAGATACAAGACAGAGTCCGGTGGAGTCTCTTCAAATCTCTTTATTCTCCTCTCTTCTTCTATATTCTCCTCACTCCTTCAGTCTCCTGACACCTCCCACACATAGAAAGGATATTCTGGGTATTTATACCCTTTACCACGTGACTTGCCCTCGTGGAGAAGCTCAACTGAAGGCACTAAGTCACGTGTCTTGTAGCCATGGATACCAGGAGCACCTTGCAGCTGGGGGCACTAAACAGTGTAGCAAGATGTTTATCAGAGTGTGCTCAGCTATTGCAGGCTGTTGAAAACAAGTCTCTTGTCAGTGTATATGGCTCGAGATGATAGCCACTTTTGGCTAGGAGTCGGCTCCCAACATGTTTCTACCAGGGCAAATTGTAAGTGGCTGTTAAATGAGCCAGAATCAAGAATTGGGAAAGCTTTAAAAAGTTTCCTAAAAGAGAGAAGACCGGTCTGAAGGTTTCTTTATAGGATATTAGAGAAAACAGTGTCAAAGTAGTTTGATTATAATTAACGGTGTAAGCTGTATAATTCATAAATATAGACTAAATACGTGTTCATATACCCACAGGGAAGTGTATCTAAGTTCTCACCTTTCATCAAAGAAACTTATTTTCACAACAAATGAAGACCAAATGGAAAGCCACAACTGGTTGGTCTGTACCAGAGCACTGAGCAGACCTCAAGCACCAGCCCTGCACCCAATCCCACAAGACCTAGAGGAGGCTGGTCTCCCAGGAGCTCTAACACACCCAGGATGGTAGATAAGGAGTCAGTAACACTCGCCTCAAATAGGGAGTAACTGGGACCTACTGGGACCCAGGAACTCACTCCTGGCCAGTGGCATCAGCTCCTTCTGCTCTGTGCCAGAGCACTGAGCAGACGTAGAGCATCAGCTCTGAACCCTATCCTACAAAACCTAGAGGAGGCTGGACTCCCAGGAGCTCTAACATGTTCGGGAACTTAGGATCATAGGATCACAGGATCTCAGGAGATCGGTCATACCCGGATTTCAGGATCCCACAGGCACAGTTCTTACACCTACGATCTCAGGATCACAGAATCACACAGACAGCTGGACTCTGAGGAGTTCTGACACAACCAAGATAACAGGAAAGACAGGCTCCAGTCAGCAACAGTAGCACTAGAGATAACCAGATGGTGAAAGGCAAGTGCAAGAATATAAGCAACAGGAACTGAGGTTACTTGGCATCATCAGAACCTAGTTGTCCAACCATAGCAAGTCCTGAATATCCCATGACACTGGAAAAGCAAGATTCAGTTTTAAAATCACTCCTCATGATGATGATAGAGTACTTTAAAAAGGACATAAATAACGCCCTCAAAGAAATGCAGGAGAACACAGGTAAACAGGTGGAAGCTCTTTTTCAAAATTTTATTTTTATTTATTTTTTATTTTTTTTAGGTTTTTCAAGACAGGGTTTCTCTGTATAGCCCTGGCTGTCCTGGTACTCACTCTGTAGACGAGGCTGGCCTCGAACTCAGAAATCCACCTGCCTCTGCCTCCCAAGTGCTGGGATTCAAGGCGTGCACTACCACTGCCCAGCTTAAAGAATTTCTTTCTTTCTTTCTTTCTTTCTTTCTTTCTTTCTTTCTTTCTTTCTTTCT
>NW_021604562.1:9142768-9178679 GCF_004785775.1 Grammomys surdaster | reverse complement strand
TCTTTCTTTCTTTCTTTCTTTCTTTCTTTCTTTCTTTCTTTCTTTCTGTTTTGTTTTTCGAGACAGGGTTTCTCTGTATAGCCCTGGCTGTCCTGGAACTCACTCTGTAGACCAGGCTGGCCTCAAACTCAGAATTCTGCCTGCCTCTGCCTTCCAAGTGCTGTGATTAAAGACATACACCATCACCGCCTGGCCAGGTAGAAGCTCTTAAAGAGAAAACACAAGAAGTCCCTTAAAGAATTATAAGAAAACAAAACCAAACAGGTGAAGGAATTGAACAAAATGATTCAGGACATAAAAATGGAAGTAGAAACATTAATGAAATCACAAAGGGAGACTACCCTGGAGATAGAAAACCTAGGAAAGAGATCAGGAGTCATAAATGCAAGCATCACCAACAGAATACAAGAGATAGAAGAGGGAGTATCAGGTGCAAAAGATACCATAGAAAATATTAAGACAAATGTCAAAGAAAATGCAAAGTGCAAAAAGCTCCTAACCCATAACATCCAGAAAATCCAGGACACAATGAGAAGACCAAATATAAAGACACTAGGTACATAGAAGAGAGTGAAGATTTCCAAATTAAATGGCCAGTGAATATCTTCAACAAAATTATAGAAGAAAACTTCCATAACCTAAAGAAATAGATGCCTATGAACATACAAGAAGCCTACAGAACATCAAGTAGACTAGACTAGAAAAGAAGTACCACTCGTCACATAATAACAAAAACATCAAATGCACAAAACAAAGAAAGAATATTAAAAGCAGTAAGGGAAAAAAGTCAAGTGACTTATCAGACCTATTAGAACTACACCAGACTTCTCACCAGAGTCTATAAAAGCGAGAAGATTCTGGACAGATGTCATACAAACCCTAAGAGAACACAAATGCCAGCCCAGGCTACTATACCCAGCAAAACTCTCAATCACTATAGATGGAGAAACCAAGATATTCCATGACAAAACCAAATAAACACAATTTACACAATTTATTTACAAATAAACACAATTTACACAAGATATTTACACAATATCTTTCCACAAATCTAGCCCCACAAAGGATAATAGAGGGAAAATTTCAATACAAGGAAGGAAATTATACCCTAGAAAAAGTAACAAGGTAATCTTCTTCTAACAAATCCAAAAGAAGATAGCCATGCAAACATAATTCCCTCTAATAACAAAAATAACAGGAAGCAACAATCACTTTTCCTTAATATCTCTTAAAGTCAATGCACTCAATTCTCCCTATAAAAAGACATAGACTAATGAACTGGCTACATAAACAGGACCCAGCATTTTGCTGCATACAGGAAACGTACCTGAGTGACGAAGACAGACACAACCTCAGAGTAAAATACTGGAAAACAAATTTCCAAGCAAATGGTCCCAAGAAACAAGTTGGAGTAGCCATTCTAATATCAAATAAAATTGACTTTTAACATGAAGCTATCAAAAAGGATAATGAAGGACATTTCATACAATACAAAACAAAAATCTACATGCATCCAAAGTACATTACTTGAAACTGAAAATGAACCCCCAGACAGAGTTATTAATTTAACAGGCTGGCAAGCCAAGGATGGGTAAGATTCTGCACAGAGCCTTACCAACCTAAGACATAAATGCATTGCTTTTGATAGTGTATATTCCATGATGGGTAAGGAAGGCATTCTTGTCAGAATGACTTAAGATAGGCTCAGTCTGGTTTATGCAATAAAAAGAGAGATGTGGAGAGTTTTGGGGGCTGCCTGGCAGGAATTTGACAATGGCCAAGGTCAAGGAAATGGGCTAGAGGTAGGAATCTGACATTAGGCTAGAACAAAGAAGTGATTTCAGGTAGAAATCTAAATCCTAGGCTAGAACAAAGAAGTAATTTCAGGCAGGAATCTAAATCTTAGGCTAGAACAAAGATGTAATTGCAGGAAGGAATATAAATCTTAGGATAGAACAAAGAAGTAGGCTTCAGGCATGAAAATGACTTTGGGCTAGGACAGGGAAGAAAGCTCAGATATTTTGGTCATCCTGATAAGCCCTTAGAAATAGTGATCATGGGACTGTTTTTACTGCCTTGCTTGTTCTTTGACTATCAGTGTTTATTGTCTTGCTTGTTCCTTGACTATTTGTATCTATTTCATTGCTTGTTCCTCAATCTAGAACTGATCTTATACTTACATGAAATCAAAATGGTATAAAAGCAAAAAAGGATGAGGAGGGATGGGATAGGGGGCTTATGGTGGGAATGGGGAAAGGGGTTAACTTCTGAAATGTAAATAAATAAAATATCCAATAAAATAATGAAAACTACAACTGAACACAAGATAGAGATTGTCAGATCACAGAAAGCCAAGTCCAAATGGACACATTTATATCACAGCTCATGCATCTGTGGATCAGGGAATATGGACGAGGAGAGGATAGGGAAATTGTAAGAGCCAGAATATCAGAAGTTTGCTGAGACAGGCTCTCTTAGAAATGTGTACATAAACTAGACTGGAACAATGACAATATCAAAAGACATGCAAAGGTAGAAGGGGAAAATTTCATAGGATCCTACTCCAAGGCAAAACAGAAATTACAGACAACTAATGACTGCTGAGAGAGGAAGAGTTGGCTTCTCCTAGGGAAGAATCCCCTAATTGGTTGTCTAATACAAAGTGGTCAGCTCTGAAATTATATAACACAAACAAAAACCTGGACTCAGCAGAATGTATTATATATTTGTGCATCCATCAACATAAAGGAGGTTATTAATTTGAAAATGGAGATGACATGAGAGGGAAGGGAATGGAGAGAGAGAAGGAGGTAACTGTCATAATTCTATTTTTTACTAAAAAATGTATTTAAAATCTAAGAATGTCATCAGAGAACCTCTAAGCTCTACAGCAGAAATTCTCCTGCATTGGTGTAACCCACCTATCTGATACTTCCACCAATTTATTTGTAAAAAATGCTTTGATTTGTTATTTTTTTTCAGTAGCTGAAATAGTTTTATGAAAGCATGTGTACATTGAAAAATGTTCTTTGAGCAGTTTGGATCTGTGCTCTTGTGCCATAGTCACTCATATTCAGCTCCAGAATAAACTATTTCTTATTCCCTTAAAAACGTGAGATGATATCATGTGGTGCTACCCAATTCCTATCAGTTTAAAATATTAATATGTTACATTTTTATTAGCTTTCAAGCAATGTACTTATCATTTTAAAATATGAAGTTCTGTTTTATTTTCCAGAAAGAAATCCTATTTATATTTGGAAATGTGTACTAGAGGCTTCACATCTCAGCTGTACATTCTAACTAACAATGTCTATGAAGCTTATAGGACTCTAATCCAATTTACTTCAATTATATTTGATCATGTAATAAAAGTATAAGCATTTTAATGTATACATTTAGATTACTGTTAAAACTGGCTTACTAAATTGTGAACATTGTAAAACATATGGAAATAGAATTAAGATTATCTTTACATATGTAGAAATTTTAGTGTTTCTTTCCCAAAACCTCAATGCATTTACTGTTTGAAGTATTTATGACACTTTATAAACCACTTGTGATACTATTGCTTTTTGCTGTTGGCTTTTAAAGTGGGCTCAGGAATCTAAATCATGTTGGCATGTTCAAAACACATTTAGATTGTTGTGCCCTAGCACTGTTGAATTAGAGACACCATGGCTAAAAATTTTAGAGCCTAGCTTAAAAAAAAGATCCTTCAAAACAAAAGTTTCTTCAGGGAATTTGTGTGTCCCATTAAGCTTGGAAAATGCTAAGCTGGCCTTTCTGGGTTTGACAACATCCTAAGAGAACATGCCACTTGAAAAAAAATCTTCATCCCTCTACAGAAGAGGAGGACACACTAAGAAGCCTCTGGTGAAGAGCCCTAATTCCTAGTTTATGTATGAAGAATGCCCAACATGTCATAAAATCACCATGGTCATGTGTTGGCTGTTCCACTGTCCTTTGTCATCATACAGGTAAAAAAGAAAGACTGACAGATGGATACTCCTTCAGGAGGAAGCAACAGTTGGAAGCACAAGAATCAAGGTAAGTGGGAACCTTCCCTATAAACATATGGTGTGTGTGTGTGTGTGTGTGTGTGTGTAAAGAAAATGTTAAGCTTGGCATAATGGCATATGCCCATATTTCTAGATCTAAAGAAGCTGAGGCAGGAGGATGATCACAAGTTGAGGAAAGCCAGGACTATAAAGTAAGAATGCCAAGTGGATGAGCCAAGCTATATTTTAAGATCTTGTCTCAAATGGACCACCTCAACAAACAAAAATGGAAACAGAACAAATAAGGTCAGTGAATATTAATCTGACACCAAAGATCACTTGGTAATTTGCTCTTTAGAACCATGGTTGTTAATGGTGGCTAATTACTGGAACTGACCTCTGTGTTTCATATCCGGAATCTTGGATGGTGTAGCTTGGACATTTTTGAATTTCCTTTTCCCTATTAATTAAGTAATTTATTCACTTTACATTCTGATTACTGTCCTCCCTCCCACAGTTCCCACTCCCACTCCCCTTCTACTCTGAGAGAATGGAGCCCCCCCCCCCGATATTCCCCTACCCTGGCACATCAAGTCTCTTTCTGCAGAGCTAGGTGTATCCTCTCCCACTGAAGGCAGCCCAGTTAGAATAACATATCCCACAGGCAGGCAACAGCTTTAGGGACAACCCCTGCTCTAGTTGTTAAGGACCCTACATGAATACTAAGCTAGCTGAACATCTGCTAAATATGTGCAGGGGGCCTATGTCCAGACCATGTATGCGCTTTGATTGGTGGTTCAATCTCTAGGAGCACCCAAGGGTCCAGGTTAGTTGACGCTGTTGGTTTTCCTGTCAAGTTCCTACCCCCTCTGGGTTCCTCAATCTTTCCCCCAACTTTCCACAAGACTCCCTGAGCTTTGTCTAGTATTTGGGTGTGGATTTGTGCATTTGTCTACAAGAAATGCAGTGACAAAGATGGAGCAGAGATTGAGGAAATGTCCAACCAATGACCAGCCCAACTTAGGACTCATCCCACAGGCAATAACCAATCCCTGCCACTATTAGGATACTCTGTTTTTCTTCCAGATAGGAGCCTAGTATAACTGTCTTTTGGGAGCCTCCATCTAGCAGCTGACATTTTTCAGATTCTTAAAGCTCAATGATATGTGCGGACAAGTTTGAGAATTCCTGCTGGGGATAATAAAGCAGGGATTGTGATGCTATACTAAAGTGACGTCTGTTATGATTTTCACATTAACTAAGTGAAACAAAAGTGAACTCGTTAACTCACCTAAGATATCCAAGGGGTTTTTGATTGTTTGATTTTGACTGTGTCTGGATTTAGAAGCAAAAATAAAAAGCAACCAGGAACACAACTTTCTCTGGACTGTATTTCTTCTCTGTGTTTACATTTTTTACTAAATTTTCTTCATATGCCAGGAAGTATGGTTAACCCAGTGTCTTCCTTAGGGTTTTACTGCTATGAACAAACACCTTGACCAAGGCAACTCTTATAAGGACAACATTTATTTGGGGTTGGCTTACAGGTTCAGAGGGTCAGTCCATTATCATCAAGAAGGGAACATGGCAGCATCCAGACAGGCATGGTACAGGAGGATATGAGAGTTCTACATCTTCATCTGAAGGCTGCTAGCAGAATACTGGCTACCAAGCAGCTAGGATGAGAGTCTTAAGCCCACGCCCACAATAATGTTATATATACAAACCATTTACTTAATGATAGGTAACATGATAGATATTTTTTAGCATGATGATATGTTACGCTTCATTGATCCCAGACATAGGTATTATGGTTATCTTGATTTTGAAGATTAAAAAATTAAAATGGAAGAGAGAAAGAGGGAGAGAGACTTGTCCCAGGTTATAAAGTTTGGATTTGACAGAGCTTGCATTTCATTTTCTATTTTTGCTGAAGCTTGGCCCTTCATTACATAAAACAAAAAGTCTTAATTATGGTAGAAGTAATTCAGCTTTCATCTGGGTATTTAACTTTTATTAATAAGAAATTAGTTGTAATTTTTCCATGTATTCCTCTTAACCTCCAACTCTTTCCAGATCCTCCACCCACACTCTGAATGTGTCCTTGTCTTAAAAAACCAGAAGGACAACACAAGATAAAAATGAAAATAAAAACCGGCAAATTGAAAAAAAAATCAATAAGACAAAAGCCTCCAGGGAGAAGTAGCACTGATTCAAGATAAGTGGGAACTATCCCAATAAACACATCTCAAAACAAAAAGTACATGAAAAATAGATTCTGTTTAGTGGTGGTCAACTACTCCATGACGCTCTGTTGGAGAGAACTGATTTCCCCTTTTCCATCAGGCATCAGTTCCAAATAGTTTCTTGGTTCCAACATGCTATTCTTTGAACTGGGATTTTAGAGGTTTGAAATAGTGAAGGTCTTGTGCACGGTGTCATAGTTTCTGTGTACGTCTATCAGTCTTGTGTCTGGAAGACTATATTTCCTTGGGATCACCCACCACTCTTACTTTTAGAAATTTTACCTTCTATTCCACATAGTTCATTGAGAAGTGGGATGTGATAAATGCATACTATTTAGGGCTGCACACCCCCGAAGTCTGTCACTTTTCGCAATTTCCAAGTTTTTGGGTCTCTGTGTGATTTTCCATTTACTGCAAGGTGAAGCTTCTCTGTGGAGGGCCAGGGACTCATAACGATAAGTCACTTATCTTTATGAACTAATTGAACTAATTGAACTAATTATTGAACTAATAATTGAACTAATCCCAGTGCATAGTGTCAAATGAAGAAAGCAATCAGAGAAAGAATTATGAAGTTTATTTTGTATAATACTGTAATAGGAGTGCATATGTCACAGTAAACAGGGAATATATGAAAAGGTTGAGGCCAAAAGCCAAATATGAAAGAGGCTTCTTATAGCAGCTGATGGGAACAGATTCAAAGATCCACAGTTAAACATTAGGTGAGCCTCAGAACTTCAGAAGATGGCAAGGAAGTGCCAGAGGAATCAGGGATACCAGGAGAACACAGCCCATAGTATCAACTAAACAGGGCTCATAGAGACTGAAGGAACAACCACAGAGCCTGTATGGGTCTGAGCTAGGGCCTCCACACATGTATTATGGTTGTGTAGCTTGGTGTTATTGTGGGACTTCTAACACTGGGACTTGGGGGGGGTCTCTAATTCTTTGCCTGCATGTGCGACCATTTTTTTCTACTGGATTGCTATGAGGGAACGTGCTTAGTATTATTACAACTTGATATACTGTATTTGGAAGGCCTGGTAGATCTGGGTAATGGGAAGGTGGCAGGGGAAAGATTTGGAGGAGAGGAGGGAAGGAATTGTATGAGAGAAGAATAAAGAAAAAGCAAAAAAATGAGAAGGATCAGTGATTAAGAACAACAATGATATGCTTAGATTGAATAGACAGCTGCTGGGCACATTTTCTTATATGATATTGTGGTGTGTGTGCAATTTTTTTATTGTCAATAATCTTTTGTAATAGTTACCAGAAATAATGTGTAAAAACACTTGCTTCAAAACCTTTCCTTTTATTTACCTTTTCTTTCTGTTAGGTTTATGTGACTCTATTTTGTTTCTGAAAACTTTGGCATTTTTCTCTCATTCTCTTCATTTGATAAAAATTATTCTCTGAAAATATGATTTATCAACCATTCCATAGTTAAGTTTTGGTTACTTCTCATTGCTGAGATATACCTCGGTTTTATACTGGTTGCTGGTCTGGTGTGAAAATTTCTAATGTGGGAATATCTGAGCTAAAGATGAACAATTTATGACTATGTTCAGGTGTCCCAAATCTCTTTAGATACATTTGAGCAGCCAATAATTAGTGAATGGGTTGTTTTCAGGCTAAATTTAAATAGAATTTGTGGTTAACTTCAGATATGTCTTATTGTGCCATCTAAAATCACAGGGTCACTTTTTTTAAAAAAGTTACACTTCTGTAGAATTTTGGCAGGCAACTGCAATAAAGCTTGAAACGGAAAATTCAAAACAAAAGAAACAAGCAAGCCCAATTTGTATAATAGTTTTGAACCAAGAATTTATTTTTATCTTGCCATAATAGTGTTTACTAAAGATAAGCAAAGAAAAAATAATTTACTTGTAAAATGAGTTTTGTTTTGCTAAAATTCCTGTGTTTAAGAGTAGAGATTTAGGGTGTGACGATATGGTTTAGCTTTTCAGGGGCTATTCTTCTAGAATACCCAGGTTTGATTCCCAGTAAACCGTGGCCTTTTAAGGTACCAGCTATACACGTGGTACACAGACATTCATGCAATCACAACACCTGTATACACTAAAAACTTAAATGAATTAAAAAATGTTTTAGTTAACCAGTAGCTGTTTTGACAAACTTGGTCGCAATTATTTAGAAAAATATCAAAATTTAGATGATAAAGGGCTCGGACTACTAATAACATTTTTATAGAGTTTAGCAATAAAAAAGAATTTTTTTATTATCAAGAATATTTTTATTTATTTATTTATTTTTATTGGATATTTGATTTACATTTCAGATGTTCTCCCCTTACCCCATTTCCCCCTCCCATCCAGGAACCCCCTATCCCATCCCCCCTCCTCCTGCTTCTATAAGGATGTGCCCCCACCTATCCCCCACTCCCACCTCCCCACCCTCGAATTTCCCCCCACACACGGCGTCCAGTCTTCATGGGACTAAGGAGCTCCTCTCCCACCTATACCTGACAAGGCCATCTTCCCCTACATATACAGCTGGAGGCATGGGTCCCTCCCTATGTGCTCCCAGGCTGGTGGTTTAGACCCTGGGAGCTCTGGTTGCTTGGTATTGTTGCTTTCCCCACGGGGTCACAAACCCTTTCAGCTCTTTCAGTCTTCTCACTAACTTTTCCATTAGGAACCCTGTGATCAGTTCAATGGTTAGCTGTGAGCATCTGCCTCTGTATATGTCAGGGTCTGGCAGATCTCTAAGAAGACAGCTATATCAGGGTCCTGTCAGCATACACTTCTTGGCATCCACATCAGCATCTACCTTTGGTGACTGCACATGGAATGGATACCCAGGTGAAACTGTCTCCAGATGGCCCCTCCTTCAGTTTCTGTCCCACACATTGTCTTCATATTTGCTCCCTTGAGTATTTTGTTACTTCTTCTAAGAAGGACAGAAGCACCCACACTTTGGTTTTCCTTCATCATGAGCTTCACGTGGTTTGTGAGTTGAATCTTGGGTATTTCAAGCTTCTGGGCTAAAATCCAATAATCAGTGAGTGAATACCATGTGTGTTCTTTTGTGATTGGGTTACCTCACTCAGGATGATATTTTCTAGTTCCATCCATTTACCTAAGAATTTCTCGAATTCATTGTTTTTAATAGCTGAGTAAATGTAATTTGTGTAAAATGTAAATTGTGTGAATGTACCACATTTTTTGTATTCATTCCTCTGTTGAAGGACATCTGGGTTCTTTCCAGTTTCTGGCTATTATAAATAAGGCTGCTATGAACATAGTGGAGCATATGTCCTTGTTATATGTTAGAGCATCTTCTGGGTATATGCCCAGGAGTGGTATAGCTGGGTCCTCAGGTAAAACAATTTTTTTTTTTTTGGTTTTTCGAGACAGAGTTTCTCTGTGTAGTCCTGGCTGTCCTAGAACTCACTCTGTAGACCAGGTTGGCCTCGAACTCAGAAATCCACCTGCCTCTGCCTCCCAAGTGCTGGGATTAAAGGCGTGCGCCACCACCTCCCGGCTAACAATTTTTATTTATTATTTCCAACATTACTTTATGATAAAAGTCACAATAGGCTTCATTATCCTACAATCATAATAATCTTATACATTTTACATAATGTTTAGAAATTTAATATGAAATATGACCACAACTCTCTGTTGAATTAATAGCCATTTACTTAACCTGTGTAACTAACCAAATTTAACCAAGTGTAAATACTTAAAAGACTCAAAGTACATATATTTCTAAAAGATACTTTTCTAAATAACACAAATTCTAGTAACTTTAGCAGAAATTTTAAGAGATTACATTGATTTTAAACAAATCTTTGTTTTCTAGTTTAGTTCCTGTAATTTTTATTAGAAGCATATTAATCTCTCAAGAAAAACTTGCATTAAGCATAAAGAATCAGTTTGTGGGTCTAAATTAGTTTCTTAGTGTTTAAGTGTTAGAAAACTATCCAAACAATTACTTTTATTTATAGCAAACTTGATTATAAAGATATTTTCTTTCTTAAAGTTCTTCTTCCTGAAGTTGTATAATGCTTAGACCCCTTTAAACCTTTAGTTTTTCTCTGTCTTTTCTTCTTTCCAACCAAGGAAATGCCACCCATTGTACCTGAAGACAAAAGTCACATTCTATGCAACATTTCTTCTTATACCAACATACTTTTTAATGAAAAAATCTATCTCTATACTGTTAACTTTCCTCATAAAATCTCATTATTTTCTCATTGGATTTTGCCTGTCCTATAGCCTTTCTTAAATTTACATTTTCACCGTCTCTCAAAAATCACCAAACTTAGAGAAATGTACTTTTTCTTAACTAAACAGCATACTTTGACTTTCATGTAGTTTATTAGCATAAAACACAAGTTAATGTCTTTCTGTGTCTTTATTTCTATGTGTATTATTGTATATATCATACAATAATATAATTAATATATAACATATATAATATATAACATATATAATTAACATATATACATGGGTGCAATGTGTGTATGTCTCTCTCTCTCTCTCTCTCTCTCTCTCTCTCTCTCTCTCTCTCTCATCTGTGTGTGTGTGTGTGTGTGTGTGTGTGTGTGTGTGTGTGATCATTAGACAATTTTGAGGAGTCAGTTTTAATCTACACCATGGGTTACAGAGTTGGAACTCAGGTTACCAGACTTGTACAGCAAGTAATTTTATTTGCTGAACCATCTTAATAGCCCTTTTTTTTATATTCTCTGCATACACGGTTTCATATATTATTTAGCATTTCAAAGTATTAGTCACCTTGCTTTTTGGTAACAATATAAAACCATTCTTACAGACTATGTCAGATCTTAGGCATGAGCTATTGATAAGCATGTGACAGAGCAAGAGGCAGACTCTAGAGCAGTGGTTCTCAATCTCTTGGTCATGTCCCATTTTGGGAGAGGGGTTGAATGACCATTCACAGGGGTCACATATCCATATATCCCCACATATAAGATGCTTACATTATGCTTACGTTATGATTCATAGCAGTAGGAAAATTACAGTTGTGAAATATCAACAAAAATAACTTTATGGTTGGGGTCACCACAATATGAGGAACTGTATTAAAGGTCACAGCATTAAGAAGAACCACTGTTCTAGAGAATATTCCCTCACAAAATTTTAGAATGTAGATTCAACTGGTTACACTGCTGGTGGTAGTGTAACTAGTATAGATGCTATGGAAATCAGTATGGGGGTTTTTCAAACATCTGAATCATTATTTTGAACTCTACTTTACTGACTTCATATATGAGATATAATGAGTGATGTTGATATCATGAATATTATGTAGAAACTTAAGCAAAATATTTAGTTATGTTTCATCACAGCTATATTGACAGGTAGTCTTTTTATCTTGATGTGATTTTCTCTATGTATTTGTGTATGTAGATATTTGATGTCATGTTATCAACGGATCTTCCTGGTGATTTTGTGTTATTGTTTACTATTATGACTAAAGATATAAAAATAAATTGTAATTTCAAACTTAAAAAAAAAACCACCAAAACTGGAATAATATTATATCCCAGTCTGGGAAATTTATAAAAAAGGTTTTATCACTATGTTACAGAGATTTTTTCTCATCCATATTTATTTAAGCACTGTTCATAGTGGTGAAGTCATTGAATCAGCCTACAATCAATCAACTGATAAATGGATAAAAGTGGTGGTATATATGGGGTTTTATTAGTAGTTTATTAAATGAAGATTTTTTCAGCCATTAAAACGGACAAAATATTGTCATTTCTGGGAAAACAAATAAAATTGGAGATTATGATATTTAGTGAAATAAGCCAAGTGCAGAAAGACAAATTTATGTTTTCACTCATATGTGAAAAGAAGAGTGATGAACAGCATAAAGCATGGAAAAAAAGTGTCATCTGTACATCTGGAATATATAAAAAGCTCAAAAATTAAGCATAAATAGTCCTGGGATAATGTTGTCAGTAAATCAGAAATAACATGAATATTCTTTCACATATATTTATATGATGTGAAAGTATTTTATATGATGGGAAAGTATTTCACATGATGTGAAAATAGAATGGAGTATATTTGAAAAAGAATGGGAGTTAGTGAATGTGGTCAAAATGCTTGCTATGTGTAAAAAACGTCATTAGGGTACCCATCATTTTGAACAATGAATGTATACTGATAAAAATTAAGGAATATTAATTCATAGACTCAAATATATTCTACAAATACAATTTAAGAGGCCGATTGTATTTTACAATAGATATTTTAGCATTTTAATTTACCTAGAAAATTATGTTTTACATCTGTTACTTAATGTATCACAATGTAATTAAAATGCCAAATGAATACATATTAATTGTACATCTTAGTGGATTAAATGTAATGTTTCCAAACATCCATCGAGTATGTCCTGATTAAATCCAGCTGTAGTGATTTTTCCAATCACTGGTACTCAAGAATCTACTGTAACTTGGAACTTTTTATTTTCAGGTCTGAGGAAGCACATATAGTACTTGTCTTTCTTATTCTCAGTTATTGCACTTGATACAATGTTTCACTTTGCTGCTAATTAGAGGATTTCAATTTTTGATGACTGAATAACAAGTTATTACTCTATATTCATTATATATTGTATAGAATGATATCCTCTGAACATAGCCACCATCATCTTCATCAGAGAAACTGTGACTTATGGAGGCAGGACCCTCACCTGAGATTCCAGCCACTCTTGTCTGCTTGTCCCAGCCAGATGTATGTAATTCTTTCCTAATTACACTTAGTCTCATGGTCTTAGGAAGTGCTAAGGAATACAAAACATGATTGTTTAACTGAAAAAGACGACTCCATCTATTTAGCAGTAGAGTGGGACTTGTTGATGTTTCAATTGCTTTATAGTCATCAATGCTTCTCTAAGTTACCCCCTCATTCATTGCTATATAAATAAACCCAATAACCTCATTGGTTTCCTAAGCAGGACCTTGGTGATGTCATACTTTGGTGTGCAACTGGTGCGTTATCTTGGAGGAGAGACACTTGCTCATGTCTCCCCAGGAAAAAAATTCATGCAACATATGTTCATCTTTCGATCAGCATGTAAGCTGATTCCATATATAAGTTATTGTTAGTACTGTTACAGTAAACATACTCATACTAGAATATATAAAATGATTTCATTCCATTTGATGTATACCCAAAAGTGGGATAGTTAAGGAGTGGAATTTTAGCTCGTCCTATTTGTAGTTTTTTTTTTTTTAAGTGACACACTGTGTTTCACAGTGGTTTGCTTCCTTCCAATGTCATGCAAGGATTTCCTTTCTTCCCTTATATCCTTGTTGGCAGTTCTTATATTTTGTCTTTTTCTAAAACAGCAATTCTAATGGAGATGAGATGGTATATTGCAGTTTTTGTTTTCATTTTATTGCTAGCCACTTATATTGAGCTTTTAAAAAATTTATTTGTTGGTTGTTTGTATGTCTTCTTTATAGAAATGTTTATTCAAATCATTTGCCCATGTTAAAAAATTAGATTACTTCCTATCATTGTTTTTTTTTTAATTATTGCGATATTTCTGATATGTTATTGATATCAATCATCCAGCACATGAATGGCTGAAAATTATTTTCTCCCATTTAAAAGTTTCCTGTTCCTATTGTTGTTTTCTTTGCTGAGCAAAGGCTGGTTTTAAGTAATCTTATTTATCAATTCCTGGTTTTCCCTTCTGTGTTTCGAGTCACATCATTACCTACTCTATTATCTTGAAATGTTTTCTGTGTAACATAAATATAACAAACACTCAAAATTACAGGAAAAACTAAGTGCTTCTGTGATCCAATTACTTATTCCTATAACATCTACCTGGGTCCGAGCCTGTAGCACTGGCTGACCCTTTTTGTGGGATATTACTTATTCAAGTTGCAGCAGTAGTCTTATGAAGATTGTGTAAAGAAGTGATTCTGCTTTGACTTAGCTTCCCAGCCATTGGGTTGGCTTCCCATGGCATATTTTCTTCTGTAGGAAATATCTCAAAGAGGTTGCATCTAATAAGATTCTTACTTTATCAAAATAAAAAAAAAATATTTTTTCAGCTGAAAATGTATGCCTATAGTAGCATAATTTCTCTTTGGTAGGACACAGATGTTTGACTCTATCAAATACATACTATTTAACATTTAGATTAAATTGTTTTAACCATACTGTTTAACACGTATTTTAGTGTTTTACTTATCATTATTGCATGTATGAGTTGGAGCACATAGATGCAATTTGGAAGACTGAGGAATCAAGCAGGTCATCAAACTTTTAGAGCAACTGCTTCAATCCATTGATTCCTGCCACTGGCCTAATTTTACATATTTTATATTGTTTATCTATTAACAATTAAGATATAGTAAAGTAAATTATTTTATCTTTTAATCTTCTGTTTTATTTTGGTTTTGAGACAGGGTCTCACTATGTAGCCCTGCTTGTCCTGGAACTCATTCTGTAGATCAGGCTGGCCTCGAACTCAGAGGTCTACCTGCCTCTGCCTCCCAAGTGTAGGGATTAAAGGCAGTTGCCACTTGGTCAGGTCTTTAATCCTTTTAGTCTAATACTAAAGATAAGAATGATTTGTGTATCATATTTACAATTATAGAGTAGTCTCATGTTGAATAATTATTCTAACTTGCATCATACCTTTCCATGCTTTTTGTTTGAAGAATTTTCTTTCACATTTATTATAAGGCAAGAGCTATATTTTTTCAGCATTTCCCACAGAATCCAATTTCTTCTTCACTTCAAAATGATAGCTTGAGTTGGTACAATATTCTTCATTGCTTGTTAAAAATTTTTCCCTTCTATTCTTTGAGAATGCCTCTTTGGCTAAGAAACCTCATACCAGACAAAATGAGTTGTAAATGCTTGATTATAATATGACTTAGGGGTAGACATAGTTGAGTTAAATATGCCTGGTAGCTTTGACCTTTCTGTATGTTTATCCTTCAGGCATCTGAGAAGTTTTGTTAGTTTTCTTTGAATAATTTTTCTATTCTCAAGTATCTTTTCAAACCTAAATACTTGCTCTTCCCTACCACACCCCCAGTTTCTTACAGTTTTTTCATTACTTTGCATCTCTTTTGTTGTTTTGTCCATAGTGTACTTTCAAGTTCACCAATTCTTTCTTCTGACCTGGACTGATACTACTCTTCTTTGTTCAGTTCTGTAAGTTTTTTCTTCTGTTTGATTTTTAAAAAACTACTTCCATTTCTTTGCTAAGTTTATCTGTTAGAGTATAGAATAATGATTTCTGTGTTTTCAGAAATTCATTGAAACAGCTATTTTAAATATAAAAATTCATCCAGCTGAACACTGTTTGGTACTTTCTTATCAGCTCTTCTTTTTCCTGTTTAGTGAGATCATGGTTTACTAGAAATTAATGCAAGGTATTAATGTGGGATTTTCTGATCACTGAAGGATATAGTTTTTATTACTGTTTCTAATCTAGAGTTCTTTGTGCTCATATTTCTAATAATTCTAAGCATCTACTTGTTTTCTCTAAGTATGTAACTTCTGGTATTTCAGAATTGAGTATAGACCAGGTCCACATTTTCTGGGGATATGCTGGCTGTGTTTCACTATTTAGAGAGTGATACAAGTGTAGGTTTGTTTCAAATCCATAGTTTGTGTGTTGTTCAGTGTAAACACAGGTGGTACATAGAAAAATAATGTAAAATGAAAATTTGGTACATATATATGTCTGTCTTAGTAAGGGTTTCTATTGCTGTGAAAAGACACCATAACCAAGGCAACTCTTAGTGAGGACAACATTTAATTGTGGCCTGGCTCAATGTTTCAGAAGTTTAGTCCATTATTGTTATGGCAGGAAACATGACACTGCACTTGTAAACATGGTGCTGGAGAAGGAGCTGAGAGTTCTACATCTTGATCCAAAGGCAAACAGGAGACTGTGATACAATGGCCAGACTTGAGAATAGACCTCAAAGCTCCCCCCCACAGTGACACACTTCCTCCACCAAGATCACACCTACTTCCACAAGGCCACACCTCCTAATAGTGCCAAACAGTCAATACTCAAATATATGAGTTTATGGGGGCCATTCCTATTCAAACTATCCCTACTACATGTATGTATATGTGTGTATATATATCTCTATCTATATGTATGTATAGTCTGAATATTATTCAACTCTAAAAAACAAAGTTAAGTGGATGAACTTAGAATTCATAATATTGAATGATTATCACATAATCTCAGAAAGAAAAATCTGCATGTTCTCTCTCATGTGTGGAATCTAGCAAATAGTATACATATATATGTGAATATGAAAACAAATGCACATGTGCATATAATACCACATGAAAAAGAAGAACAAGAAATGCTAAACATAAGGGAGTAAGGAAGGACTGAATATAAAAAATGGACACAAGTTATGATGGAAGAAGATATAAAGTTAATTAATTTTTTAGTTTTAATTCTTCCATGGATTTTTTTGTGTCTGGTGGTAGATAAGTACATGAAATATATTTGGTAGAGAAGATGTAAGGTTTAATGTAAATTTCCTTAACTTTCATTTCAAATGCTTATTCTACCTGTATAGAAATATTATCGAGTTATACATATTTTGGGTCTGGTTAATTTTGGTATGTAAAGTTTTTGTTTAGTTGCAATCTTTTGCTAATATTTTCCCTTTCCCTTCCTTTATCTCATGGAATATCCATCCTGTGTGCTTTAAAAGAGAACAGCTTCCACTCTCAATCTTGTAACATGTGAGTCAGTATATGACCCATGTAACTCTACTGTGAAATAATCTGAAAGTTGTCAGAATCAAGACATAGTCATTTATATAATGAAGAAGCTGATAAAAAAGGGGTATTCTAGTATCTATTACTAAAGACTTCCAGAACTCCAAACCTGTGGGAGTCATGAAATTATTTTACCGAAAATACTTCTGGGCTTTTCCTTTTGGGCAGATGATATCATAGTCCATTATGGAAGTAGATAAGTAAATTTTCTAAATTTTGTGTCTTAATGATGATAATGGTACTATTTAAAATATTTATAGATCTACAAAATTCTAAGACAGAAGTGTGTCAATTTAAGGGTAAATATACTGTTTATACAAAGCTGCTGTTTTTCCTTAACGTCAACTTACAGGTTATTGTATAATCTCAAAATAACTTCACATTTTAGCTTAAGTGCCAATTAAACTCTACTTTTTGAATTCGCTAATTGTTCTTCCTTGTTGTGAATAGTAGCTGTTGAGGTCTTAGAGCTGTTGTCATTTAAATGGGACACAGTGTGTTTGAGGAAAATCTTATTCTTTTAATAGTCAGCCAAGACATTCCTTTTCAGGCCATTGATATGCACATTGATAAGATACTGCTTTTGCTACAGTGTTCAAGATAGTGAAAAATTATAGAACTATTAGAATGTGACATTCTCCAAATTTATACTATGTGACAGCTTAGCTCAGAGTCTCTGCTTGAAAGAGAGAAGTGTATTTACAGTTGAAACTGGCCCTGAAAATCTGATTGTCAATTGAGAATATCACGCTCAGAGTCAGCTTTCTATGTAATTGGTTAACACTCCACTTTCTCCATGTAATCAAGTAATAGAAAAATAAATATGGAGTAAATAGAATTTCATGCTTGTGCAAGTCACTGGCAGAATCATCATTGGGTCATGCAAGAAGAGATGTTCTGTGTAGAGAAAAATTGTCAAGAATGGAAACATTTTATTTCAATTTCTCTTATTTATCCATTTGATGTTCTGGTCTTAAAAACGCTGATATTTGCAGACAGACTGGGAAGGAAAGTACTTTGAACCCATCTTTGGGTTCAGATGAGTTATTTCAATTTATCAATACTGATTTATTTATGCAGATTTGAATACCAGGGTTATTTATACATAATGGCATAAGGGAATATTACAACCAAACTGTTATCAGTAACAATTATGAATTATATTTGTTGTTTTATTTGTAAAATAAACAAAATTAATATTAGAAAATAAATGACCTTAATTCTGTTTTCTCTCTCCTAACCACTTTTCCTGCTTATGAATACTAGTTTTCTATTGTTGAAGTAACAAATTAGGTACTAGTTACTTTTGCATAACTATACCAGAATATCCAAGAAAGACAGCTTAAAGGGACATAATACTTATTTTTGCCGGCTAATAGGTCATTACATTTTTTGTTTTCTGAGCCTATAATGAGGCAGAATAACAGGGGGATATATTGTGAAACAAAGTGGCTCACCAGGATGTCTACATGAAGAAGAATGAAAATAGATCCACACTTACCACTCTGAACAAAACTGAAATTCAAGTGGATCATGGACCTCAACCTAAAATCGAATACACTAAATCTCATAGAAGAGAGGGTGGGAAATACCCTTGAACGCATTGGTATAAGAGGGTAGTTCCTGAACAGAGCACCAATGGCTAAGATTCTAAGATCAATAATTAATAAATGGGACCTCATGAAACTGCAAAGCTTTTGCAAGGCAAAGAATACTGTCAATAGGACAAATCATCAGGCCACAGATTGGGAAAGGATCTTCACCAACCCTACATCTGACAGAGGGCTAATATCCAAAATTTACAAGGAACTCAAGAATTTAAACACCAACGACCCAAATAACCCAATTAAAAAATGAAGTACAGAACTAAACAGAGAATTCTCAACAGAGGAATCCCAAATGGCCAAGAATCACTTAAAAAAAAATGTTCAGTGTCCTTAGTCATCAGGGAAATGCAAATCAAACAGCTCTGAGGTTCCATGTTATACCCATCAGAATGGGTAAGATAAAAAATTCAAGAGGTAGCACATGCTGGCGTGGATTTGGAGCAAGGGGACCACTCCTTCATTGCAGGTGGGATTACAGACTTATACAACCACTCTGTAAATCAATTTGGCTTTTTCTCAGAAAGCTGGGAATAGTTCTACCTCATGATCCAGCTACATCACTCCTGGTCATATACCCAAAAAAATGACACAAAATGACCATCCCACAAAGACATTTGCTATGTTCATATTAGTTCTATTTATAATAGCCAGAAACTGAACACAACCTAGATGTTCCTCAACTGAATGGATAAAGAAAATGTGGTGCATCTACACAGTACTATTCAGCTATTAAAAACCAAGACATCATGGATTTTGCAGGCAAATGGATGGAACTTGAGAGTATCATTCTGAGTGAGGTAACCCAGTCCAAAAAGTACCTGCATAGTATGTACTCACTTATAAGTAGATACTAGCCATAAAATATAGGTACCATGTTATACTCCACAGGCACAAAGAAGCTAAGGAAGAAGGAAGGCCCAAGTGAGGAAGCTTGAATTTCACTTAGAAGGCAGAATGAAATAGTTATAAGAGGCAGATGGAGGGAGGGAACTGGGAGGGAGAGTGGATGGAGAGAGGGAATCAGGATTCAGGATCAGGTATGTGGAAGGACAGAAGAGATGGCTATCTGGCCATGAAAATTAATGGAAATCTGCAACTAATGGGGGTGAGAAGGTGAGGGGCATCTTTAGAACAAGACAGAGATCTGGGATATCT
The DNA here is from genome assembly GCF_004785775.1 of Grammomys surdaster. NCBI lineage: Eukaryota > Metazoa > Chordata > Mammalia > Rodentia > Muridae > Grammomys > Grammomys surdaster. The sequence continues at coordinate 9,158,883 of NW_021604562.1, read as the reverse complement.
GGCACCCAAGAATCAATGAGGATGACCTTAGCTGTGACTTACTACATTGTGGATATGGAACCTGAAGAGTCTACTTTCTGTATCCAGTCAGTATCCCCAGTAGAGTGATATAAACTTTCAACCTAAAATGTATTCTGTCTACAATAAATGCAGGCATGAGGGTTGGAGTTGAGACTGAGTGAATGGCCATTGAATAACTGGCCCAACTTGAGACCTATCCCATGGGCAAGCACAATCTCTAACACTATTAATAATAGTCTATTATGCTTGTAGATAGGAACATGTTGTCCTCTGAGAGACTCCACCTAACAGCTGACTCAAAGAGATACAGACAACTACAGCCAAACAGTGGATAGAACTTGAGGATTCTTATGGAGGAATAGGAGGAAGGATTGCAGGTTCCAAAGGTGATAGGAACTCCGCAGGAAGACCAACAGAGTCAACTAACCTGGACCCTTGGGGTTGTCAGAGATTGAACCACTAACCGAAGAACATACACGGGTTGGACTTATGCCTTCCTGCTTGTATGTAACAGATGTGCAGCTGGGCCTTCACGTGGGTCCTGAACAACTAGAGCAGGGCTCTCCTAAAAGCTGTTGCTTGGCATATTACCCAAATATTATCTCAAATATATCTTTGAGTATGGTGTGGAAGATGGAAGGCCCTTATTGCACTGTAAATACTCATCATCTTTGATCAGAGTGGAGAAACTGCTGGAAATAAGGATAAATTCAACCATAAGGATGGTAGAAGACAAGAGGTCCAAATATAACTTTCTTTATTTAAAAAAATTATGTATTTATTTTATGTATATAAGTAGCTGTCTTCAGACCCACTTGAAGAGGGCATCAGATCCCATTGCAGATAGTCCTGAGACACCATGTGGTTGCTGAGAATTGAACTCAGGACCGCTATAAGTACAGCCAATTCTCCTAACTGCTGAGCCATTTCTCCAGGTCTGAAATGTAATATTCAATGGCACCCTCCCAGTCATCTAGTTACTCCAAATAGTCTTCACTCCCTAGAGTTTCAATCACTTCCCAATAGCAATTTTGACTGGGGATCAAGCCTCTAATATGCTATAATGTAGAGTACTTGAAATTAGAACTAAGACATTGCACCCTTGACCTCTGGGATATCTCCCATAATCTTGGGCATTTAAACACTTAATCTCTAGTTGGTGGAGCTGTTTGGGAATGTTTAGGGAGTGCTTTTGGCTGGAGGAAGCATGTAACTAGGGAAGGGCTTCAAGATCTTAAAGCAGTGGTTCTCATGGTTTGCCCAAGACCATCAGAAATCACAGATATTTGTATCATGATTCATAACGGTAGCACAATTACAGCTATGAAGTAGCAATAAAAATAATTTTATGGTTTGGGGTTTGCCATAACAGGAAGAACTGTATTAAAGGGTCACAGCATTAGGAAGGTTGAGAGTCAATGCCTCAAAGCCTTGCCTAATTTCAGTTCACTCTATTTAATGATTGCTGTTGAGGATGTGAACTCTGGTATTGCCAGCTGTGCTCCTTGTTGCCATACCTCCCCATCACAATGGACTCTTATCCCTCTGGAACTCTAAGCATAAATAAACTCTTTCTGCTATAAATTGCTTTGGCCATGGGTTTCATCATAGAACCAGAAAAGTAACTAATATTCTCCAAAAGGCTCACAGGCATTTTACAGAGGAACATGCATCCTGTCCATCTTTCAGAGCCTTAACAGTTTTATAATAAAGTTCACAAGTCTAAGCCCAGTGTCTCCAAAGGTCAAGACAATCTTTTTTGCATAAGGTTTTGAAAAACTTAAAAATAGTCAAGTTACAGATTTCAAATGTATACTGATAGGAAAGATAAACATTCTTATTCAGAAAAGGGAGAAATAGGGAATTAGGAAGAGGGATTGGAAGAAGGCACAACTGAAATCCAACAAACTTTAAACAACGGGACAAACATTAAATCTTGCAGTTACCTCTGGGATCTTAGTCTACCCCTCAATACAATGCCACCAAGGATCTATATCTTCTAAACGTCTGACCTCTTAATATTTTTATTTCCTCCTCAAAGTACTGTCAGCTGCAGAACAAGCCTTCAGCACATTCCGAGGGATTAGTAATTTCCAGACTATAACAAGTTAGTACAATCTTACTGGATAAATTAATACAAATATGTTATCATGCTGTTCTAGAGACCAGATACCAAAAGTTCAGGGCAAATTTCAGTGAGATAAATGCAAGGTTTTGATAGGACTGAATTTCTTCCTAAAGATTTGGTAGCAGAACATACTTTCTTGCCTTTTCCCAATTCTAGAAGCCACTCACATTTTCTTAGCTCATGTCCCTTCATTTTCAGAGTTTGCCATGACTACCCAAGGTCTCTTCATGACACATCATCCTGAGGTTATGTTTCTTCTACTTTTGAAGCCCATTCTTTTTTATTTATTTACTTTTATTGGATATTTTATTTACATTGAAGCTCATTCTTAATACAATGAACCAACCTGTACAATGCAGGTTAACCTTTGCAAAGTGGGCTTATTAGTACCCTTAATTTCACTTGCAGTATTATTTCCATTTTTGATCTAAAGTCTAAGATATTTAAAGGTGCTGGGGATGAGGATCTGGATGCTTTGAGTAGAGGCTTTACACTGCTAACAGATGTCAAATATTCTAGGCTTTTAAAAAAGTTATGGAGATTGTGAGTTCAAGGCCAGCCAGAGCTACCCAGTGAGACCTAGTCACACACAAACAACGAATAAATGTTCCTCATTTCTTCTTTACTGGACCGGAAGAAATGATAGGTGACAGTTACTTCTGCTTGTTTTTCAGGACTTGTAGTAGAGTGCCATCAAGAACGATCACAGCTGAAAAATAAAGAAATAGCTTTGCGTGTGTTATGAGTCAGACTCTACCAACAGATAATCGAGAAAGATAGGTGTCAGCAGCAGAATGCTAGAAGACTGCAGACAGGTGGGAACAAGAGCCCAGTCAGAGAGAATTCGGACATATAATTTCACCCAGGATAGAGTCACTGACCACAGGATAGCCTATGAAGTTCGTGACATTAAGGAATTTTTACGTGGTGAGAAGTGCCTGGATCAGCTAATTGAGAGACTGCGTCAATCAGCAGATGAGGAGGCCATTGCTGAATTTTTGGATAAAAGCCTTCAATCAGTGAAATAAATGTGGTTTATTATTTATTGTTATATAAATGAAGTGGGCTTTGATCAAGAGATAAACAGGTGTGGAAATCATAATGAATATTCATAAAGTATAGGGTTTTTATGGAAATCATTTTAATAAAAGAAACTTACATTTCTTGACATACAGGTTTATTTTAGGTCTCAGTAAATAATCCAGTTCTCCAAATAGAAAATAAGCTTGTAACATCAAAATAAAATATTGAGAATTGTAAAAAAAAAAGTTATGTATTCATATGTATACATCTGTATGAGAATAGAAGCCAGCTTATGGTGCCTGTGTTTTCTTCTATTACTCTCCAACTTTGCTTTCACTGTACTTTGGCTTTTGTTTCCTAGGCTATGATAGAAGCAGACATGACATGTCCTGTTGATCTTCCTGTCTTCATTTCCCTCAGTTCTTGGTTAACTGATACATGTTGGATGCTTAACTTGTTGTATGCGTAGTGGGATCCAAATTCTGGTCTTCATGATTGTGCAGCAAGTGCTCTGGACCTCTGAGTCATCTCTCTAGCCCATGTTCTAGGCTTTTATCATATTCTTTTATATGACAACAATATATGAAATCTTATCTAAGAATGCTACTCTTTAAAGATAGTGGAGTATATTTGATAGGATCACTAGATTGGACAGCCAAGGGACTGGGTCAGAAACCAGCCTGTTCACCTTTGAACTGTATAACAATGGCCGAGGTTTCTCATCTATGACCTTTCACTTCCTCATCTATAAAATCAAATTTGTTCTGTATGCTCATTAGCATTTCTCAACTGAGAACTCATTAATTTGGAAAATGAATTTAAGCTAAAGTGCTAATAAGTAGTAATGGACTCATGTATCACCACTCCCTTCCTCACCCCGCCCTTCATTTGCCCTGTAAGACAGCATTTATGTTAGTCAGATGAATTCCCAAGTAAAAGGATAGGCTAATGACTACTCCTTAAACACTGGTAGTTCCTATGCACTTAAGAAGACAGTATGCGTATGATTATCAGAGGAACCTGTTTATCTATGTTAGTTCTAGTTTGTGTTTATAGCCTTGTTTTACCTTCAAATGTCCTGATTTGGGTGATATATTATGTGTTACTGTATTGAGAACTTGTTTTCAATATATTGAGTGTATTCCAAATTTCTACCATGGTGGGTTGATGATGTAGCAGAGTGGTCAGGTGGCTACTTAGCATGTTGCAAAACTTTTCTTCTATCTTGAATGTTTATGAAGGCAAAGCCATTTTAATTACTATTTACAAGTTTTGAGGTACATAGCCTAAATTTTGCATATCATGGATTCTGGGTAGCAGTTTCTGACTTATAATACCCTACATTTTATATTCCAGTCACTATTATTTCTCTAAGTAAAGTTTATAAACCACTTATTAACAGAATTGTGATTGCCACCAATTTCTATGTTGAATCCTTAACTCTCCAAGTTACTTTACATAAGAGAAATTCTTTAAAGGGGAAACAAAAATTTAATGAGTTTGTAAGAGAGCAGAACCTCAGACTAGTAGGACTTGTTTCTTTATACAAATAAAAATTGCCAGGAATATGCAAGAAGAGAGCATATTCCACGTGAGGGCAGGAGAAAGATGATGGCTACCTCTAAGTGGAGAAAAGAAGCACCAGGAAAAACTCAAATTGATAACATCTCACTCTTGGACTTGGACATTTTGTCTTATGGGTCTTTTGCTTGTATATTATAATTTCCAATTTTGTGATTTTAGGGATTTGTGTGCGTTTCTGTGCATTTCTTCCTCTTTATTTTATTATGATTTGCTTGTTTTTGTCTGCCTGTTGGAGAGAGAAAGAGAGAGGGATAGAGAGAAAGGGCATGGAGTTGTATGGGTATGGGGGGGGTAGGAGCTGGGAGGAGTCGTGGGGGAGAGAAACCACCATCAGGATATTTTGTATTTCAATTTTTTCAATATTTTGTCTTTTCAATTACAAAACGAAAAAGATGAGTATACTGAGACTGAAAGAATTTATTATAACTGCCTTTGCAGAATAATGCCTCATTTTTATAAGTAACTGATTTTGTTAAAAATTAAGTTTTCAGAGGCTATTGTTTAGTGGGGTTTGAAGACATGATGCTTTCCTAAGTGACTCTTATGTCTACTAAAGTGAACATGAAGATGAGACCACTAGGCCTCAACCCTACACAAACAATTTCTATGTACTAGAGAATGCTGAGAGTGGGAAAATTAGTCTTGAGGGCAGATCACATCAATTGGTTGTCTAGCACCAAGTGGTCAGTCATGAAAACATATATTCAAGTAACATTATACAGACCCAACAGTTTATATTTGTACATACATACACATATACATACACATGTATGCATGTAACAACAATCTATGAAGAAATAGGACATAAATGTAAGTAAGAGCAAAAAGGGTTGTAAAAAGGGTTGGAATGTAAAAGGGTTGGAAGTTGGAGGAGGAATGATATAATTATATTATAAGCCCAAACAATAAAAGAATTAAAATTAAAGTAATTTAAAGTTAAAAATAAATACATTTGAGAACCACTGTATCAGAGTTTAATCACTAAAATCTGTACTATTTATTTACTTACTTACTAATTCACTTTACTTCTTGCCCTCTGCCCCATCCCTGTCACTCTTTCCCACAATGCTTCCTCCCTCCCCTTCTCCTCTCAGCGGGTGGGGGACATCCTAGGTATCCTTCACACTGGCACTTCAAGTCTGCGTGGCTATGCACATCTTCTCCCAGTGAAGCCAGACAAGGCAGCCCAGCTAGAATACCATATCCTATGTACAAGCAATGGCTTTTGGGATAGTCCTCGCTCCAGTTGTTCTGTACCCACATGAAGAACAAATTGCACATTTGCTACTTTTATACGGAGAGGCCTAGGTCCAGCCTGTGTATGTTCTTTGATTGGTGGTTCAGATGTTGAGAGGCCCAAGGGTTCAGGTTAATTGACTCTTTGGTCTTTCTATGGAGTTACTATCCTCTTCAGAGCCCACAATACTCCCCTCTATTCTTCCTTAGGAGTCCCAAAGCTCCATACAATGTTTGGCTGTGGGTCTCTGCATCCATCTGAGCTAGCTACTAAGTGGAGCCTCTTAGAGGACAGCCATGCTAGATTCCTGTCTACAAACATAACAGAGTATCATTAATAGTGTCACAAATTGACACTTGCCTATTGGATGGGTCCCAAGCTGGGCTGCTTATTGGGTTGGCTATTCCCCAGTCTCTGCTCTCTCCCATGTGCCTGCATTTCTTATAGATAGGATAAATTTTGGGTTGAAAGTTTTGTGGGTGAGTTTGTATCCATATCACTCATCTGGGATTCCTGCCTGGCAACAGGAGGTGATCTCTTTTGGTTTCATATTCCCAATACTGAGAGTCACAGCTAAGGTCACTGCCATTAATTTTTGGGCACCTTCTTTACCCCAGCTCTCTATAATGCTTCTTAAAGTATTATATCTTGTGGAAACATTGTGCTTTCTTACTCTATTTAGGCACTTTCTATATACATAGGAAGATTGACTATCTTGGTTATCTTTGGAATGTAGCATTATTAGAGAATATTTTGAGAAAATTGCAGAGTATATATGACAAATCCGTGAGTTGAAGAACACACAACTTTAGGAGAAAACTACTATCAAGAATAAATTAATAGAAACTCTAATAGAAAGCTATTAGAGTTGGATATGAGCATCACTCCTTACCTTAAGCTAGTAAACAGTACTCAGATGTAATCCTTCATCTCTTTACTTAGGACACTTAAAGGGTTTTGGCTTTCAAGACTATGTAGAAGAAACATCTTGACTCCACATTTAACTCTGTGCCTCAAATATGGCATTGCTTAGTCTCCAGGAATTGAAGCACATTTGAATGGAGCTATATTAGGGTCAGAAAAATAGAGGGGCAAGCAATTAGCTGGTAATTTATTCTAGAAAAGTGTTCATGCCAAAGAAGTCAGGTGCAATGTAAATGTCAGCTCTAATCACAAGTAAGCTGTATTTCTTGCCAATTTCATGGTTGGTGAAAGCTCCAAACCTTCCTCCTGATCTCTAAAATTCAGATTTCTGCCAATAATTCTATTTTACAGAGTTTTTTACTGTATATAGATTTTTATATAGATATTTTACTGAACTCCACAGAAGATACGGGGTCATTTATACTATAGTCATACAAATAATATTAGCGTGCTCTATGCATACTGCTAGTCTTAACTGTCATACTCATTTACTGCCCTCATTTAAATCCAGCTCCTTTCTATCTTGCTAATTTTTCACCTTCTCCCATGTGTAAGGCCCAAACAATAAAGCATTGAGAGCCACCTTTCCCCCACCCCTATGATGTGTTGTTGCCTGGTCATTCAAGTATTTCATGGCAGGAGAGAAGAATGATTGAGAAGATTAATATTCTATACTACTTTAATCACATACCAAGGCAATCATTCAATCCATGATAATATTATTCTTAAGAGAAGTTCTAGTAATTGAATTTCTCTCTATTTTATTTCATAAGAATATTATTTAGGTTACTGCCATGAAGCAGATATGACATGGGTAAGTGAAAAGAATACTATACCAGGGAAGAAGCAAGTTTACGAAAATGTATCCTATATGCTTAGAACAAAGCTAAATAATTTATTCATGCTTTCTTACTTGATTTTCAAAATAATTGTCTTTGGTATATCATTATTAATCACACATCACAGATTGGGGCACGAGGGTCAAAGAGTGTAAATGAAAGTGACTTGAGCTACTAACAAGAAAATCTAGTATGTAAATTCAGATTTTATGACTGTATGTATTTTCATTATGTAGATTGTGTGTCATGAGTCTGAAATCCAAAATGTAACCAAATCATATTCTAAAATAGAATCCTTTTTGAGTAACAAATTTCAGGTTTTGCATATTGTGATTTTAAATTACAGACAACTAGGCAATAAAGTTCATGCAGATATTCCCAGTTGTGGAAAGAAAAAACCCTGCAAGCCTCAGAATTATATACAACTGTCCTCATTCCCTTTGAGGAAGGGATATTCAACCTTCTGCAATATATGTGTCAGCACTAGGAATCCTGGATTCCAGATTCTACTAGTGGCTTAGGTGACCTTGAGGAGATGATCATCTGTCTCCAAGTTTTAGTTCCTTATCTAGAAAATAGAAATGTTGAGCTAAATTGTTTCTGATGTTTTTCAAAGGATAATAGGACTTTTTGTTATGTCCTTATACAATGTACAAAGTCAAATGAGAAGGTGTACTATGCCTGGCTTAATTAAGGCATGGCCTCATCATAACCCAAACTCTGCAGTTTTTCTGTCTTTGCTACACTAATTGATTATTTGTTATGAGACATTTACTTATTTTCACACTGTAAAGTGACTGGGCTTCATATGTATAGGTCCAAGAATTCTTTTAAAAAATTAAATTTTTTAAATTTAATAATGAAAATACATAATGAAAATACATACATGAAATTACATAATGAAAATACATACAGTCATAAAATCTGAATTTAAATTTTTAAAAAAAGATAATATTTTTTGAAAAAATATTATCTTTTACATTTTATTTTAGTTCTTGCTTTTACCCACAATTGCCAGCTTTTCCGTGAAACAACAAGCCTGGATGGTCACTGAAATATTAATGAGTTGAATGACAATCTTGTCCTTGGTTATAAGAAGCTGTAAAAAGAATGGTTTCTATCCTTCATCTTGGATATAACTCCCAAATGGTGAAGGCTATTTCTCACCCTAAGTGTCATAGCCTAGGCTGCTGCCATTTTCTAAATAACATGCACCAGTGAAGAAGAGCTGGCCAAAGGTGAAGAAACCCATCACCATAGCAAAATGCTCAGCAAAGGTTACACTACCCTAGTGGCAAATGTAAATATGATCATCTGGTTTTAGGACAGTTGTGTGTAGTGAAGAGTTACGACTATATAAAGTCATCATGGGGTTTGTGGCTAGTGTTGGCTAAATTGTTGTCTATATGAAGAGGATTTAGTAGAGTTCCATACAGGATCCTGCTTGGATTTAGTTAGTAAATACAATAAGAAATGGAATTTCTCAGGAATGACCTTAGGATTTATGCCCATTTTACAGAATTCAATGATTTGGGCCATACCATTCCTATTTGGCAAAACCCCTGCTTCCAAAAGTCAATAAGCAAACATTACCACTTATTTCTCCAGTGCTTTCAATATGTTGTTTTATTTTACCATCATAACCCAAGATAGTCATTGTTTCTGTCCAAAATATGTAGATGAGGATTCCAAAGGTCTGCAGGTTTAAATAGTACTCCAAAGTCCATATAACTAGCTACTGTCTGAACAAAGATATTAACTTTTGGGTATCCTCTGCTCCTTCCGGTTCCTTTCTGACTATGATTTTCTTTGTCTTCACTATCAGCTTGAATATCTGGTAACCATCCCATTGAATAGTTTGTGGTATTCTTTCCATAAATATTCTTCCAAGACAATTGACACCAATGGGCTAAATAAAAGTCAAAAGGCTGATTTGTCAATCAAGTAATTAGGTATCCATTTACTGTAGCTATATACAGGCTATGAGGATATAGTATCACAGAGACATCAGAATAACCCTTACTCTTATGAAACACAAGTTAACTACCAGTACCATTCAAAGAAATGACCAGTGCCAATTTAAATTTAAGTTAATTAAAGTTCAATGCAATGAAAAATTCAGTTTCTCTGTCATGCTAGCCAATTTTCAGATGCTCAATGGCCATTCAAAATTATTGACACCATAGATATAGGATATTTTCATTTTCAGAGAAAGTTCTATGGGAAAACACAACACAATAGTAGTTTTTCTGTACATAAAAAAGACATATAAATGGTTGAAATTGTACATTAAGAGGTATGGGAGCCTTTTCTGAGGAAAGTAACGGGAGTTGTGCTTTTATTCAGAAATAACTGAGCAAATATTTATGTCCAGGTGATCCAGAGTATCTGTAAGAGACTCTGTGTTGTGAGACTGGACAGATCCCAACCTGACAGAAACAAGGTAAATTTGCTATTTGGCTTCCACTGAAGGGAACTTACTTTCTGGCCTCAGTGAATTTAACTACATAAACAAGAAAGGACAGAGTAGAGGACAGTAAGAAGCTATTTCACATCTCTGTCTTTAAGATCAGCTTGATCAAACCTGGAGCCGTAGATTACTATGAGTGAAGACCCCTACATATTTTTAGTTCAGTTCTCGGTTATATTTTTCTTCTAAATGTGAGTATATATCAACCTGTACAGCAATATTAAATTTTATAGGGCACACAGGATGATTTATAGTTTTAGAGCATCTTTAACAAGGAGAGAAAATGGGGTAAAGAAGAAGTTATCTGTGCCTGGGTCCATGTGGTATCAGGGACTATATGTTCCATGAGACTCAGTAACCAGCACTAGGGAGGAGAAAGATATTTATATATCCACACATCTGTGGATAGGGAGTTAAATTTAAGTTTACAGCCTAGCTTAGAGGTATAGCAGTTTGATTTATCATAAAATTAATTGCAACATAAATGGATTTCTGTTTCCCTGTTATTCTCTCTCCTTTTTCTATTTTTATAATAATTCTACATAATTTTCCAGAAGTCCTAGAATCTCCTGTTACAGCATCCCAATTCAGGTCCCAGTTCTCTCTCTGATTCAAGTGTCATGGATCAAAATGTGGAAAAGCTAGATGGTTCTCTCCAATGTCAATGGTATGATGTACACATATTTTATATTTAGTTTGCTGAGAAAGAAAACAAAGTCCCCAAAATGGAAATTGAAAAATTTTATCACAGCTACTGGCTCTGTCAGTAAAAATTGCTGATAAAAGTTATCTGTTTGCATCAGAAATGTTACAAAAATCAGGCAGACTATATGAGCTCCTAGCTTCCATCCATCTCTATTACTATCACAGAGATGTCATGATGTTAGGAATGGGAATAAATACATTCTTTAAATTCACCCCAGTTTTTAAAATTGCTGGAAAGGGCTCCATAAGTTCTTTATATCTAGCAGATATTTTTTTCACTTGTATATTGAAATATTTTTGAATGCATTGATATTGCTACTGTTTTGAGAGTTAAGATTTGCTTCTGAAAGTCACATTCTCTTCAAGAGCTACCGAAACTTTTCCTTTGGTGTTAAATCATGCTCTCTGCCATCCTTCAGAGACCTTGACTCACTGGCTATGGCTGGAATCCAAGCTCTGTCCCTTTTAGTTTTTGCAGCATATTCTGAGCATTGTCAAAGTAACTTTGTATTTGATTTTTCTTCTGCCAGAATGATGACTTTTTAGTCAGCCAGTTTGCCAAGCATTCCTGTGGGAACCTTTCCAAAGCAGATAATTTAATTTCCTTGTTTTCAGAAAGCAAAGAGCGAGCCTTCTTATTAACTAGAAATGTGGTTATTTGGTGCTGAGGAAGGGCTAACATTATCCTTCTGAATGTTTTAAAGAATCTAAGCCTGTCCCTGAGATCTCATTTTCCTTAGTGTCTCCCTGAAACTCTCTTATTCTTTACCAGTACGCAGATCCTCACATATAGACGTATGCTTCCAGCTCTGAGTCCTGTGAATCCTATGAGACTCAGTTTATATGTCATCACCATTATGGATTCTTCTCTAAGAAAATGGGACTGTTTTTTTTTTTTGTCTTCTTCTGTAGTGTCTATTCTGCACAAGACACAATTGAATGTTTATTTACTGTACTAATTTGTGACATCCTCCTTGGTCAGAGAATAAATTTTTTGAGAGGGTTTACTTCATGCATTAGAAATCTTCACCAGGTGAATTTTTATCCCTTCTAATCGCAGTCATTTACTCAGCACCCGCTGTGTAGAAGGTCTTGACATAAGCAGTAGAGCTACAAATAGGAATGATAGAAAGATGAATAAGACTTTGTTCCGGTCCTTAAGAGGAGTCTAGTAGAAAAAATTAGGAACTAAGCATATTGTAGGCACTGTGATAGAAGTTAAGATAAGGTAATTAATATAAGCACAAATGAGGAATAGAGCACTTCTATTTAAATTAAGTGGGAGAAGGCTGATAAAGGAAATGATGACTAAGCCTTGTCTTAAAAGCGTAGTCAGTATTTACTTGGCAGAAAAGAGGGAGGAGTATTATCCAAACACTGAGATCAGCAGAAGAAATGCCAGAAACTTGAAAATGTATGATACATTGACATTTGATAGGACCAGACAGTCATCAGTTGGAAGTAGGTCAGACAAATAATAAACGAAGGGTAGTAAAGGCCAGATTATGGGGGAGTCTTGCCACTTTAATGATACTAACTTAAGCTGTAGACAATGATGAATCATTGTGTAATTTTGCATGGAGTAGTTACATAATCTTATTTGTGTTTGAGAACGGTTAATAGATAGCACTGAACCTAATTAGAAATAATGGAGAGTAATAGCCTGAGTTCTGTGGGTGTAGGGATTGAAAGGAAGCACAGAGGTTCAAAGTGTAAGGAGCATGGCAGGAGTTGGTGATTCACTGCACAGGGAGGAGTGAAGATGGATAAGTTGTAGTCAAGAATACATCTCAGGTGCTGGGTTTAGACCACTGGGTAAGGGATTATTATGTTTCTTTATGAACTGTCTACTCAAAGACTCATAAGGTAAAGTGTGCGGATCCAATCACTGAGATGTAAATGCATCCTGAAAGCTCTGACCTAATCAGCTGATAGATTTTTAATTTCATGGCATGATTAAGAGATGATCAAACCTTTTGTAGGCAGAACCTAGTTGAGTGATTTAGGTAACTGGGAGTGTGCTCTGGGGGTGCCATAGCTTAGCCTTGTTGTTCTTTGTCTAGCTGTCTCTGATTCCTGTCCACCATGAGGAACAAAGTAGCAGTCAGCCAAGCAATTACAGAAACCTCTGAGTCTAGGAGCTAAAGAGTTTTTTTTTTCACTTAGATTATCTTCTTCTGTCTAGTGATATAACACTGATTAACATAGTGGTAATGCCAATCACCAAGGCAGGAAACACCTAAGGGCTTCTCTCTTCCACTGGAGTCCTCAGTAGTCACTCAATAAATGTGTGATGTTTATTAAATCTTTCTCTATTGAGATAGAGGAGAAAGTCTTCACCCATCTTAGCTTCTATGAGATGTTCCCTGTATGAAAAGTTGCTCGGCCTGTTTTATTCTGTTGCTTTATGACACCTCTACTGCTCTGATCTATCTTTATATTCCTTTGGTGTAAGTTTGAGGCTCATTACTCAGCTTGCTTTCATTGTTAGTGCTACACACCTCTGATCTTTGTCTCTATGTGTGATTTAATAATAGTAATTGCTCACATTTGAACAGTGATTTGGAGTTTACAAGGCATGTTCAAATATATCTCCTTTGATCCCTATTACTGTTCTGTAAAGTAGACAGTGAAGTAAATTTAATTGTCCTGTTTCATGTGTAAAGGAATACAAGCAGTGGTTATGTGACCTGCCAAAGATCACACAGCCACTAAGTGTTATAACTGTGTCTATGATTGCCTCTATATCCATTGTACTTTAATTATACAACCTTGATCCCTGCCTTGCTATCCGTTATGCAAATGTTTCCAGAATCCCCTGAGCCATTCTTATATTAACTTCCTACATTATTACAACTCCCAGTGCTTATATGTCTCAAGTGCACTATGAACTTCTAGTTCTAGCAACTTCCCTTGCTAGACCTGAACCATGCTCTGAATGTGCAAATTTGCTTTGATTCCTTAGTTCAGTCTTCTTGTCCTGTCTCTGTAATCCTTCTATAGTCTTGACAGTGACTCAGCAGGACTTGCAGATGGATTTATAGCACTAGAACGTTTCTTCTCAAGAACATAGGGAGACACCCACGAGCAGTCTGTTGGAAGCAATCTTGACCTGAGGAGATATTGGCCTTTGGGAGTGTGCTACTTAAACAAGTATTTCATTTATGTATGTGATCCACTTAAGAAGGCAGTACTCAAGAAAACATTTCCAACTCACCGTTCATCTTGTCAACACAGAACTCTCTTAAGGCTGTTGCTGGGCTCCCTTTTAAGTGTCCCAGTCTTTCCATGAATACATCCTCCTATTCAAATGTTCCAGACTGTGGTAGCAGCCATCTCCTGTTGGGAAGAAAATGTGTGGACAGGCTCCTTCATATTAGACATTGTTGACTCACTAGGAGTCAGAGTTACCTAGGCATTTTTAGTACTTCAGCATTTTTTTAGTTGAATAACAAATACTTGTGAAAAACCTACTCATAACAAGTAAAACATTCTCAAAGAACTAATAAACACAGGTGAAACAAAAATTCCCCTAAAGCAAACAAACATCCTTGTGTTTGTTATAAACTCCTTACTCCTGTGCCTGATGTCTCATTGAGGTAAACTTTAGATATGCCCCACCATAACTGAGTAGTAGCACAGAAAACATCTCATGTTAGGAATTAGGAACAGAAAATGAACTAGTTGAGGCAGTACCCTGGGAGGCATAACATTTTAATCTGGTCTTTAGGAAGGATTAAAATGCAGAGCAGAGTGTATGAATTAGCATTAATGCTGCTATTCTTGGTTGGCACAATAGTGGGATGTAAACCAAAGAGGATTTCCATCTCAGGAAGTGAATTCAGGATGACACTTGTCAAACCAGGCTTTTCCAACAAAGCCAGATTTTATACCTTACATTCATTAATTCTGTAGTTTGGTTCTTTTGCAGTATGGTTTTAGGCTGTGGTGTAAACTCAGCCCAGGAGACTTGTTTCTCAAGTTAGATTTTAACTCAGGTAAAAACTGAGTTTGTACTTTTGAGATAATTGTTCTAAGAAGGGAGTACTGCTAAAACACAGGCTAGAATAGGAAAGTTAGTTTTGTGTTGCTGAGATGCAATTATCTCTGTTCTTCTTTGGCAAAGATGATGCTGTGACTGGGGAGCCTACTCAGAGTGACAGATCTGTGTGGGCTGAAGCCCCAGTTTGATCATGAGGAGGCGGAAGATGGAAATGTCTTTCTTTTTTCCCCTATCTATGGTAGATTCTGATGCAGGAGACTATATGCTAAGGAAGCAATTGCTGGGGGATGTGTTATTGAATAAGTAGCATCTATAGCATGCTTTGACAGTAGGGCAAGGGGCAGGGTATACAAAGTGAGGGAAATTAAAATTGGAGTAAATTTGTTGCAGTCATGGCTTGAAAATATGCTGCATCTGATATCAAATTCAATTGCTTCACCCAGTTTTCCACTTCTTTCAAAGATTTTCCTAGATGCTAGGGTCAACTGAGGTAAGCTATTTCATCTCTCAGTTTGGGTGGTAGTGGGAAATTGTTAAAAATTGACAGAGATAATTGGTTCTTGGACAATCGTGAACACATACACACACACACACACACATATGTATATATATGCATGTATATGCACAATATAACATGTTAGTTTCACATGTTTAGCTTATCTTTTTGTGATTCTCTCCTGGTATTCTATCCTGAAAAAATTAGAACACTTGTTAATTCTATGCTGGAATTTCAGTAGTGATGCATAAAGTGAGAGTGTACTTGAACTGTAAGAATGATGTCAATGCTGTCTCATTAAAGGTCTTCATTTCAAGTATAATGTCTTGGGAAAATAGCACATTCTTGCTCAGCATAGGTTGTTGTCTGTGCCCCAGGATAGGACTTGATTGTCAAACTCAATCTGAGGATGTCCCTGGAGCTTATTTGACAAAATGCATCTCAAGGACTTGGTTAGGATGGCTTCAGTGGAAGAGCAAGTAGTGTTAATATGGTGAAAATAACACCTACCATTCACTGATCCCTTACTATATGACAACTGTTTATGTAAAAGTCTCATAATTTTTTAATGATAACCATATGAGGCAGGTCATTTTTTTTATCAGGTTTTTACTCATGGGTTAAAGAATGTTTTATGGTCCCTTCTGCCCCTGCCTGGTCCTCTGGGCTGGAGCAGACACAGAGT
>NW_021604562.1:9080043-9117768 GCF_004785775.1 Grammomys surdaster | reverse complement strand
GTCTGTATGATGTCAGTCCAGGCTCTTCTGGCTTTTATAGTCTCTGGTGAGGAGTCTGATGTAATTCTTATAGGTCTGCCTTTATATGTTACTTGACCTTTTTCCCTTACTGCTTTTAGTATTTTTTCTTTGTTTTGTGCATCTGATGTTTTGATTATTATGTGACGGGAGGTATTTCTTTTCTGGTCTAGTCTATTTGGTGTTCTGTAGGCTTCTTGTATGTTTATGGCCATCTTGTTCTTTAGGTTAGGGAAGTTTTCCTCAATAATTTTGTTGAAGATATTTACTGGCCCTTTAAGTTGGGAATCTTCATTCTCATCTATACCTATTATCCTTAGGTTTGGTCTTCTCATTGTGTCCTGGATTTCCTGGATGTTTTGAGTTAGGAGTTTTTTGCGTTTTGCATTTTCTTTGACAACTGTGTCAATATTTTCCACCGTATCTTCTGCATTTGAGATTCTCTCTTCTATCTCTTGTATTCGGTTGGAGATGCTTGCGTCTGTGACTCCTGATCTCTTTCTTAGGTTTTCTATCTCCATGGTTGTCTCCCTTTGAACTTTCTTTATTGTTTCTATTTCTAGTTTCAGATCCTGAATGTTTTTGTTTAATTCCTTCTTTGTGTTTTCTTGCATTTCTTTAAGGGATTTCTGTGATTCCTCTTTAAGGGCTTCTATCTGTTTACTTGTACTCTCCTGTATTTCTTTAAGGGAGTTACTTAATTCCTTCTTATATAAATCCTCTATCATCATCATGAGAAGTGATTTTAATTCTGAATCCTGCTTTTCAGGTGTGATGGGGTGTTCAGGGCTTGCTATATTGGGAGAACTGGGCACTGATGATGCCAAGAAACTTTGGTTTCCGTTGCTTATGTTCTTGCGATTGCCTTTCGCCATCTGGTTAACTCTAGTGGTACCTGCCCTCACTGTGTAAGACTGGAGTCTGTATTTCCAGTTATCTTGCTTATTGCAGAGCTCCTCGGAGTCCAGATGTCTCTGTGGTCTTATGATCCTTATCTCCTGGGTGGAAGAACTCCCGGGACTCAGGCCACCTCTTGGATTTGGAAATCCTTCTGCTCTGGGTGCAGTGGTTCCTCTAGGATGGCTCAGGATACAATGTCTCCCAAGTGCAAAGCAGCTCGGTTTCTTCTGCTCTGAGTGCAGTGGCTCCTCTAGGATGGTTCAGGATTCAGTATCTCCACAGGAGCAGACAAACTCTGTGTCTACCCCAGCCCAAAGGACCAGTCAGGGGTAGAAGGGAAGTAGAATTCTGGAGGGGCGGGGTTTGGCTAACTGGTGGGTCCTGAGCTTCCCTGGCTCCCAGATGTATCTCTGGGGCTTAGGGAGTTAGATGGAGTTCTTACTGGCTGCTCTGAGTGCAGTGGCTCCTCTAGGATGACTCAGGAGTCAGTATCTCCACAGGAGCAGACCAACTCCCTGTCTGCCCCAGCCCAAAGTACCAGTCAGGGGCAGAAGGGTGGCCCTTTTTATTTAATTGTATATATCTCTACATATATAACTGAATAAATACATAAATTCAATATACTGAGTCTGTTTAGTGTTGTTACTATATATATGATTTCAAGGGTGACTACTTGGTGGTGGATAACCAATTTGATAGATCTTTCTTGCTTTCAGTATTCCTTAGTTGTTGATGGTTCTTTTTTTAGGGTTAAGGTCCCATGAGATTTCCTTTTTCCATGTTAGAAATTCTATTGATATCATCCTTGTTGAGGTCTTGTTTGGGCATCCATGTTAATCAGATTTCATGGGTGTATTTCTCTGATATTTCTGGAAGAGAAGAGTCTTACAACAAACTTACTATTCCTCTGGCTCTTACAATCTTTCTGCCTCTTTTTCACAATGATCTATGAACTATAGGTATGGGTGTACTTATATCATGTAGATACATTAGTTGGGGGCTGTGTGTATAAATAGATGCATTTAGAATGTAGTTACAGATTATTCTGGTTTAGTAAAGTGGTGGTTGTAGGTTTACACCCAAGATCTATGACCTTGCAAGCTGGGTTTCCAGTACCAGGCAAAATGTTCTTTGTTGAGTAGGTGTGAAGAGAGAGTTGTAGGTTATGGGTGGTATTAGCCTCAATATTACACCCTTAGGGTTCTTGTGATTGATTTGATTCATAGTAATTATTAATGGGTAGGACTATTGTTTTCTTTTATCCTTTTAAAGATTGTGTGGTATCTTCTTGTACTGTGAAAATTAGTTTGTAGGAGGAGTCATTCAGTCTAGATCTAGCTCAGGTCATCTGAGTCCTGTGTCAAAAGTGTATGGTATCTTCAGCAATGGGAGATACCACCTTTGGGAGGCATCCAAATCCAACAGTAATAGTTTATAATGTTTTGGGGGTGTGTTGGGCATCTCTGACCAACAAATTAAAAAAGAGAGCATCATGCCTGGTATTGGATATCTCTATCTCCATCTCCTTCTTCCTCTCCCTCTCCCTCTCCCTCTCCCTCTCCCTCTCCCCCCCTCCCCCTTCCCCCTCCCTCTATCTCCATCTCCATCTCCATCTCCATCTCTGTCTGTATCTCTATCCCTATTGTTATGTCTGTCTGTCTGTCTGTCTGTCTGTCTGTCTGTCTGTCTGTCTATCTATCTATCTATCTATCTATCTATCTATCTATCTATGGTTTATGGAAGGAACATTGTCATTCCTTATGGAAAACTTTACTTAAACTTTATATTTGCACATAATATATAAAGACATCATTATAGACATTTTTAGGTATATAGGTAATGGTATGATTCCTCTTGACTTTTCAGGCATCCTTATTGTTATTTTACCCTCCTTCTGCAATGATCATCCTCTGACTAAACTTCAGCCACCCCATCTCCTGCAAAATCTCCATTTCTCCCCTTTGAATCACTGGTTCTCTTTCTATTACTCTGCCTTCGTAAAATTTTATATTTTTTTGTTGTTTTCAATGTTTCTTGTTTCTGAAGTTATTCTACTCTGTTTATCAGAGATATTGGTCCGTTATTTTCTTCCTTTTGGTTGTTGCATTTTTACCTGGTTTTTGTATTAGAGTTATATTTGCTTCATAAAAAATTGAGAATGCTCCTTCTGTTTCCTTTTTAAAAAGTAGTTTTAGAAAATTTGCCTGTAGACCTTCTTGGAAAGTCTAGTTGAATTCTGTTGTGGTTCCATCTGGTCCTAGACGTTTTCTTTTTAGTTGAAATGTTTCTATTATTATTATGATTATTATTATTATTACTTCTACTACTCCTATTTCAATCTCCTCATTTTTTTGTAGATTTCTTTAGGTTGTTTATATCTTCTTGGCTTAATTTTCTTTGTGTGGCATAATCTAGAAATACATGCATTTCTTTTAGATTTTCCCACACTGGGAAGTACAAAGTTTTAAAATATTCTCTTATAATATTAATTTTTGTTGTCTCTTTCAATATGTTTCTTGATAATGTATGAGTCTGTTAATTTCGGTCCCCTCTTTCCTTTGTTTTCTTGCGCCAAGCATCTGTGATATTGTCTATTATGGTCTAAGAACTAGCTCTTAGTTTGCTGATTCTTTGTATTGATTTCTTAGTTTCTAGCTCATTAATTTCGGTTCTGATTTTTTTAATTTCTTGCCATTGACTTGGTTTGTTATTTTTCTTCCAATTGTTTTGGATTACATCACTAAATCATATAGTTTTGCTGTTTCTGAGATTTTAATATAGGCACTTATAGGTATAAATTTTTCTGGTAGGATTGCTTGCAGTGTGTCCCAGAGGATTGTATGTGTGTGTATGTGTGTGTGTGTGTGTGTGTGTGTGTGTTGTGTTTACATTTTCATTTAGTTCCAGGAAAATTTTTATTTCTTTCTTGATTTCTTCTTTGGCTCATTCATCATTTCGTTTGAGTTATTTAATCTTTATGAATTTGCTTACTCTTTAGAAAGTTTTTGCTTTTGCTTTTAAGTTTATTGCATTATGACCAGATAGAATACACAGAGTCATTTTAGTCTTTATGAATTTGTCAAAATTTGCATTAAATATAATTTAATATTGGTTACAGACAGCGAAATATACTTATCAAATTGAATAGATATTTATAAAAGAACATAGACAAATACATACAACTTTGGTGTATGATAGCATAGCAATATTTTTCTGGTAGAAACATCATAGGTGATTCAAAGTATAATTAGGAGAAAAAATGTTGTATAAATTGTTCCATAGTGGCACAATGGAATATAGCAGAACATTGAAAATGAATGAACTACAATTTTCATGTGTAAAGTTTGATAGTGTAGCAACTTAAAGTATTAGTTCCCAAAACATTATTTATAGAATTATTCCCTTTATAAACAGCAAATTTATAAAAATAAAATATTATATTTTTAGTTTTAGGAATGCACACTGTAAAATTAAAGAAAAATCAAATCATAAATGTAATGTAACAGTCAGGTTGGTTATTGTTTCTGAAAGTGAGACAGAAGAGATGTGGAGAGGGCAGGTACCAGTAATATGTTTGTAATGTTCAATGTGTCAGAATGTTTTGGTAGACAAATTATTTGAGATTTTTTAAAACTAGTATATAATCTAGTAGATAAACAAAAGAATATCATGTATAGACCTATTGTGATAATATGTGTTTATCTTGGAACCAATTTTGCATATCTGTGGTACTACAGACCAATGAATCATCAACTAATGAAAATAACCAACGAACATTATGGTAGAAGTTCCTATAGATTCTTTGTATACTAATGTAGAGTCAAGCATTCTCCAAATATTTCCTTTCATCTTTGAAAAAGTCTACAGATGTTTACTAAAATACTTAATAGTACATGAATAGTTAAAAAAAATGTTAATTGAAGTATGAAGTGCTATCTGAGTGGCCAGTGACTAAACTAAGCATAGTAAGTACACAAATGTAAGTGCTTATGAGAACCAATGTAGACTACTCTTTGTAATGGCAATGTAATTTAATGTAATTTCTATGGCTATATTATGTACTTAAGTGTTCCATAGATGTTCTGGATCACAAAACGAGGAGTAATGGATTCCAACTTATCAAGTATATATATATATATGAAATATGACAAGATCTTATTACTCTTTTTTCTATCATGTATAACATTTGATGAACTTTCTTGGCATAATATAAACAAACTTCAATCCAGATTCAGCCCAGATAAGGCAGCAATGTCAGGACTAAGCATGGTTTCACCAAAGAATATCTTGGTATACCAATGCTTTTATTTATGTTTAATGACATACTCTGGGTGAAAGGTTGCTTACAGGAGTGTGAGTGACTACAGAACAGATTTACTGCAAAGTCCAACCCCATCATGAGTGATGAACACTTGGACGTGTCACTATGTAGTCTTGTATTCAGTTAACCATCTCATTTCTATATACTCACTTGTAGCTGGAGATGGGTAGGAAAGAGTACTGGCTAGAATCTCAGGTGAGATTCTCATGTCCTTTTCTTTTTTGCTGCTTTTATAGAGTATTAAGAGCCACATTACTATGATCACAGACTGAGATATCATTGTATAACTTTGTTCAATTAGTTGTTGTGGTTATTTCCCAAAGTAATATCTACTTCTAAATGGCAATTGGCTGACCACTTATATGCTTAGGGGGAAAAGGCCCCACTATAGCATATTCACACAACAAAATTAAAATCAACGATTTGATTCATGGTGAAAAACACAAAATAGAGATAGTCTGGATTTTTAATTAAGAATTTAGCATTTTTCTTGTAGTAAAAGTGTACTGTGAAGACAAAATATTCAACGATTCAACGATTGCCTGAAAGATACATACTTCCTCACAAAAATTGCTTCTAAAAAACAGCTAGAAGTCTGCCAACAATATTAGCATCCTTTGGAAGCTTTTAAGAATTGGAGAAGAGAACTGGGAGGTGAGAGACTCTCAGGACTCAAAGGGAGGGACCTTAGATGAATGCCCGACAGTGGGGAGAGGGAACTTATAGAGCCCACCTCCAGCAGAAAGACAGGACATCCATCAAGTGAGGGAGGGGGATGCCATCCCACAGTCAAAACTCTAACCCATATTTTTTCTGTTTGAAAGAACTATAGGAATGGAAATGGAGAGTAGCCTGGGGAAAAGAAGGTCCAGAGACAGGCTCAACATGGGATCTAGCTCAAGGGGAGGTCCCAAGGCCTGACATTACTACTGAAGCTATGGAGTGCTCTCAAAAAGGGACTTATCATGACTGCCCTCCAGAAAACCTAACAAGCAGCTGAAAGAGTCAGATGCAGATATTTGCACCCAACCAATGGACAGAAGCTGCTCACCCCTGTGATTCAATTAGGGAAAAGCTGGAAGAAGCTGAGGAGGAGGGCAACCCTGTAGGAGGACCAGTAGTCTCAATTTATCTAGACCCCCAAGATCTCTCAAACAATGGACCACCAACCAGGCAACATACACCAGCTGATATGAGGTCCCCAACACATATACAGCAGAGGACTGCTGGGTCTGTGTTCTATCAGAGATGATGCACCTAACCCACAAAGAGACTGGAGGTCCCAGGGAGTTTAGAGGTCAGGTAGGGTAGGGGGTGGGCTTGGGAACAGACTCATGGAGACAGGGGTATAGGTTGGAGGTATAGAATGTAGAACAGCGGGAGGGTAGACAGGGCAGGGGAAATAAAATCTGGGGTGTAAAAAAATATAAAAATAAATAAAAAGAATTGGAGAAATCTCATGCTCCATTTCAGATCTCTCATTCAGTGCTTGGTTGTGAGCCTGTAAGACACTGGTCTCTCTACGAGGCCAGATTCTACAGCCTGAAGAAACCAAATTTTGTCCTCTGTAGAATTCTCAGTCTCTCTCTCTCTCTCTCTCTCTCTCTCTCTCTCTCTCTCCCTCTCTCTCTCTCTGTCTCAGACAGACAGTTCAGAAGCTGTTCTGTACTGTGATTATTTTTTCCAGCTACTAATTTATGGTCTTATCCAGTATCTGGCTCCTGCATACGTTTTGTCTTGTAGGCTATGTTGAAATAAATCATGTGGTATGGAATTTCCAGCCAGCTCCTAGCAGGATATAAAAATCATATATTTTCCTTTGTTTGGGAAATTTCTCTGAAGGCTCACTTCTCTGAACCTTTCTCTGACATTCTGTCCACAACACTTTTCTCTCTTTGTCTGACTTTAACTTATCCCTCTTTTTTTTTATTCTTTTTTTTTATTGGATGTTTTATTTACATTTCCTATGTTGTCCCCTTACCCCATCCCCCACCCACCCAGGAACCCCCAACCCCCTCACCCCTCCTCCTTCTTCTCTGTGGATGTAACCTCTATCTACCCCCCCCACCTCCCCACCCTCAAAATTCCCACCCCCTGTGGCATCCAGCCTTCATGCAGTCAAGGTTCTCTTCTTCCACCTATGCCCAGCAGGGCCCTCCACTCTTACATATTCAACTGAAGTGCTGGATCCCTCCCTAAGTGCTCCCAGGCTGGTGGTTTAGACCCTGGGAGCTGTGGTTGGGTAGTATTGTTGCTCTCCTCATGGTGCCGCAAATCCTTTCAGCTCTCCTTCAGTCTTTATCCCTCTTAATGAAATTCCTTGTTCTTTAAAGTCTGTCTCTTTAAGACCCTGTTCAAGTGCTGTTCCTTTTTAATGTGTTCCTACCTCAAGGTCTGATCATGGATTCCATAATCTCAAAGCCTTTTCTCCTAATCAAGCTAATTTTTGAAGGGCAATTAGGTGTATACTCCTTTTCCAAGTCAACCTACCACTTGTCATCTCTACTTACTAATCAGAATTTTCATTTAGCAGAATTCTGTAAGCACTATATGTGCTTGAAGCTTTGAGAATCAGTGCTGTAGAGGATTATCAATTGAGGATCACTGAGGGCTGGGCTTAAATCTCTTAATTTATTGAAGCTTTGTACAAAATTTTGAGTTTGAGTTTTATTTCTGGGATATACAATATATTTCACTCTTAGATTAGGGTAGGCCATTGAAATGTTTAGTTGTTACCCAAGTTTTGGCTGGCTAATTATTTCCCAGAGTATATCTTGATTTTATGCTTTATTTCCTCGCAATGAGAAATACCATGAAAAATAGCTGTTGAAATTCGTACTATTTTACATACTATTAGACACAACAGAATATTTTACATGGGTGGTTGTAAAGCTTGCTTCCCACATATAAAATTTTAAACTAAAGTATTGAGGTTCTATCTGGAAATATATATCGAATCCTACTGAGTATTTTGATGAAACAGCTCCACCAAATAGTCCTATGGGAACAGTTTCTCTAATGTCCTTTCACTAATATGTACAGAGATACTTCCCCCTTTATTTCTTTTGGGTAACTGATACACACTTATCATATGGTTAGTACAAGTAAGAATTGTCATGAGCACACTAGATCAGAAACATAGGTAAGCATATTGTATCTGTCCACAATGTTAGAAATATATTCAGTAACAGTACATATTCACAAGATCAAGTGGTATCAGTGGCAACTATTTGCCACATACTTACCCTTTCTTAATAATCCTGGCCACAGAAAAGAGAATATTTTAATCCAGTCTTTATTAATTGTAAATATCATAGCATATACTATACAACACACATACACACACACACACACACACACACACACACACACACACACACACAGAGTAACGTAATGTTCAAGGAGTTTTAGAGGTAGGCTAATAGAAATGGAAATAGAATCTTCATTAATAAGAACCAAACCAGGATACAGGGAAGAAGCTGAGGAAATAGTAGTGGCTGAGAGTGCTATTAGTTTGAAAGCAAAGTGGTAGAACAGAATGTGACTGCAAATACAAAAGGGTAAGACAAGTACCAGATGAAGGAATGGATAGAGAGTTAGATAGATGTTAGGTCCAGACAGATGAATCTGAAGATGGCCAGGCAAATGGATGACAATTGTGAAAGTCAAGTCAGCAGTAGGGACCGAACTGAGATAAAGTCCCAAGGAGAGTCAAGAATTCTCTTTCTTCCTGTATGCTGGTCCTTGATGCAAAGACTGAGTGATCAGATGACAGATCTGTGGGGGCTGTCACTATCATACTGCTGAGAGTCTACCTATTTATGGGTTCTGGCTAACGGTGTGTCCTTTCTTTGATCTGGCATTTTCAATAAGTTATTATTGATATTATTTTAACATCACAGACAGTGATGTTGATATCTAGGGGTCAAGTCATTCTCCATCTTCAAAGTGGAGCCACAGTTTTCTTGTAAAATGGATTCTCTTGAGTCAAAACTCAGTTTTAGGCCAGTTAGTCCCAGCATTCTAGGAGAAGATGATCTCTACGATTTGGAGAGTAGCCTGGTCTAAAAAGTGAGTCCTAGGTCAGCCAGGCCTGGATAGTAAGACCTTGTTTCAAAGAATCCCCCAAACATCCAAATATTATGCAATATGGAGTAACTTGGAACAGGTTACTTCAATGTGAACTTCCAGGTACTTGGAACCTGTTCTTCAATGTGAACTTTATGTATATTTTACTTTTATTTTCAAAGAGCCCATTTATGCTCTACATTTGACAAATGTCTGTTTTTATACTTTCTTGCACTAACTTTGTTTTTCCTCCATTTTTCTCTTAATTTTTCTGTCTCTAACATATTTTTAAAAGCTTAAGTCAATTTGTGTAGTTTTTAGTTGTTTCACTTTATTTAATAATGAGACAGATTACAGACAATGTATAAACCGACATATTTGAACTGTTTGCTTATTGGATCTACTTACACATGTTTACTGTTAAAATTTTACTTGCAAAAACACTAACATTTCAATAACAATTTTTTTCTTATGCTGTCTGGTTCTAGAAACTGTTTAAACTTCTCAACTTACATGAAATGTAGCTTAAATGAACTTTATTGGAGCAAATGAAAGGAGCTAGATAAAAAGGAACATATTATTCCATTTGTAGAAAATGCCAGTAACAAAAGCTCACTTCTCATTCTCACTACAGAATATTACTACTGATTATGTCATCAGAACTACAGTACCTTGTTGACAGAGTAACTGTGACCATGGGCAGTTTTGGTTATTTTAACAGAGGGATAGTGAGTATATGAGGTTCTGGTTCTTAAAGCTTCCATCCAAATAGTGATGTGTGTAGCTTCCACTCATATGTGGTTGCTTGAAACTAGTTGTACGGCCATATGGTCATATACCATGTATATAGTGTGTTAGGGCAAGTGAAGGTGACAACTAGATATGGGTCAAAAATGTAATTGTATTACATTATTCTAGTATATAATACAAAGGAAGAAAATATAAACATCTGGTAAGTAATCATTAGTGTCCAATTAAGTACTTTTAAGTGTGCTTACTGATATCAAGTAACTGTTTTGCTTTTGAATACTGCTCTTATCTGAGAAACAATGAGGTAGGTTTCCATTTTTGGCATGCTTTACTCCATGAATAGAACCATAAATTATTTCTGTATGTTATAACTTAATAAAACAATATGTGTGTATATATAAGATAAAACAGTAGAAAAGTGAATGTTAGAATTGTTTTGATGGATATCTTTAAATGTATTATTTCTGTGTAAAAGACTATATTTTTACCTTCATGAAATATAGTAGAAGTACAAAATCATACTAAAAAGAACAAAAGTATTACAAACAGACTTATGAGCAGATGCAGTAAATACTTCAAAGAGCTATGCAATGCCTCTTGGCCCTGATTGATTTGACAGACAGTGGGTGTGTGTCTATGCCTACCTTAATATTTTCTATAATTTTCATAATGCTCATTTTAATTAAATGAAATAATACATTTCATGAAATGTTTTTAAAGAGCTTTAAATACTTTGGGCTTTTTATTACTATCATCATTATGATTGTCACAGGATTTAATTTGCTTTTTATATTAGTCTGTGAGATAGAATATATTGTGTGTGTGGTTGTTTCTGTCTATAGTTAGGAAAACTCAGAACTATTAATCATTGTCCAGGGCTATATGGTTAGTAAGCAGAGGCCTCATACTAGAAATCACTATGTCTCTCTCAGGTCAGCATAGTGCCTTTCTCACCAAGTTATTGGATGGAACATAAATACACTAGAGAAATTTTAAAATGCCCCAGATGAAAGAGAAAAGGAAAATTCTCAATTTCCCAAGCTGTAGCTGACATTGCATCAGCAAACAAGTAAAAGAAACAGAAGGTACTGCCTCTGATAAGGGAGAGAGATTCTGATAGGACTGATTCCCTGTATGGCCTAAAGTTAATGGTGAGAAAATGGTCTTTCCAAGGGACCAATTAGAGGCTTGGTAGCCTGACGTATTTCACAGATTGTCATCTCTCAAGGAAGCTGAGGAAAAGCAGCTATGCCTGTCTTGAAAAATTGTGCAAAAGGGGCTGGGAACATTGCTTCCATTTTTGTGACAGACAATGCCTTTCTAATTTTAGTCTTTTATGGGGTGGATAGGCTTTTGTGCAAAGCGAAGCTTTGCTCAGTGCTCATTTTGAGAGGTGTCTGTGAATGCATTTTGTATCCTGTTTGGAAAAGGAAGACAATGAGGTGCAAGTGTAAAATCAGCTTATGTATGAGGTTATTAGGTTGCCCAGTAGAGATGGTGTAAAGGATGTAGATAACACTTGTTACTATCTTCTCTATGTGTAGAGATGTGTATCATTGGTTCAATGCAGATTTTGGAACCCTTTGATTGCAACGTATCTCTGGGAGTGTTATGGTGAGCATGGTTTACTTAGAAAGTTGTTTAGGAAGTGATAGAGATTTTTACCCTGAAGATTCTTTGAGCCTTTGTCAGCTTCTCAATCATAGGAATGTAATTTAATTCATACATCCCAGTTTTTAAGATATCAATTATCTTATAAGATATCTTTCAATGTCTAAGTCATTTTTGCCTTTGGTCAAATAATAAATAGTCTAAATAAAAATGCTTGGTAATGGGGAGGTTGCAACCAAGAACCCAGGATCTTTTTATTTGTAGTTCGGAAAAGGAAAACAATTCAAAGTAAGTGTAAAATGAATTTGCTTAAGTATCTAAGGTTCCATTATGTCCCAAGCAGGAACTTGCCATTTTTTTTTTTAAACAAAGAGCTTACGTGTATTCTAAAAGTAAGACTTCCATCTAAGATAAAGTCTTCAACAAATCTAGGATCAAATTCTAGGTTTTCCTAAGCCATTATTTAATTATGAAGTGTTTTCATTGCCAAATCCTAAAAGGCTAAATTTGATTTAGATACAAGTTTGAAAACAACCCACATGTGGTAGATTATGCCTTTAATCCCAACACCAGGAAAGGTTGCTCTGACTTCAAAGACAATTTGGGTTAAAGAGTGAGATATTGTCCTTTCTTCTAAAGTAGGAGAATGGTTTTGTTCAAGACCAAAGCCTGTAAGATTCCTTAGAATGGGTACTTTACTTAAAACTTCCGTTATTTTCAGAGCAACTGCAAATGAAAGGAGAGAAAGGAAGAACTCTAATGAGTATTTGAGCTGAGTAATTGCCACTCTCCCTGCCTCTATCTCTTAGGATGACTATATGAAAAATCTGTTAATATTGTAAAAAACAAGTCTCCAGTCTTCCCCTTGAAACCTACTTTTCTTCAAATAATTCAGTCTTTCTATTTGTAAATGACTACACACTCAATGCACTAAAGAGAGTTTTAGGTATTTCCTGGAGCCTTTAAAATATTTATTTACTATTTGTTTATTTCACTGATTTTCTTTGGATAGTGTGGTGGTTTGAATGAGAATATCCCCATAGGCTCACATATTTGAAAAATTAATCCCCAGTTGGTGGAATTGTTTGGGAAGGATTAGGGGACATTGGAAGAGATATGTCACTGGGTGTAGGCTTTAAGGTTTCAAAAGCCTACACTCTTCCTAGGTTTATTTTTTTCTCTCTCTCTGCCTTGTGCTTGTGGATTAAGATGTAAGCTCTTACATAGTGCTCCAGTGACTTCTTTCCTGCTGCCATGCTCCCAACCTTTAATGTTCATGGACTCTAACTCCCTGCAACAGTGAAATCCTGATTAAATGGTTTCTAAGTTGCCTTGGTCCTGGGATTTTATCACAGCAATAGAACTTAGACAGACAGGGTTTCACACTGTAATTGAGGTGGCATCAGAATCACAGTTAGCTTCCTGCTTCTGCCTCCCCATGCTGGGATTACAGTTAGGTGCCACCACCTCTGCCTTGTGTGTTGCTGGCCATTAAACATAGGGCTTTGTGCACAGGAGGCAAGCACCGCACTAGCTACAGTTACATCCCCAGTACCCTGGATAATTTTGATAGTTGTCTAAATCAGTGGTCTTACTTACGTTTCTAAAGTTTTATCTACCTAGAAATTTAATGAACTTTGTAAAATAAAAACGGATCACATCTAATGCCAGCTTAAGTCCTTTAATAGCTTCCCATTGTTATTAGAACAAATGCATATTTTTCTCTTAACATAGCCATAAAGTCTCTAATAACCTGCTTGACTCTACTTTCCCTATACTCTGTTTTCTTTCCCCAACCTGGTGATAGTCACAGATATTTTGCCTTCTTTGTGTGTAGCTATTCATTTCTATTTTCAGTGCCATGAGTGTATTTCAAACTACCATTTTTCTTTACCTTGTATTCAAGTTATGATGAATAGTTCATTGATTTATCTGATTTCCACACCCTTGTTCTCCTTCAGTACATTTCTACAGAGCAGTCAAAACACTATATTTAGTACAGATAGCCCATGTGGCTGCTCCTCTTTAACTCTTCGTTCATCTGCTTCATGTATGACAAGGGGATAAGTTAAATGAGTGGTTCAAGAGCATGTAAATGATTATATGTCATCTTTTTTTTTGCAGTGCTAGATATCAAATCCAGATCTTTGTAATTCAGTGGTAGACACATTTCCTACTACTGAACTATATCACCAGTTGCCAAGGTTATCTTTTTAATGTAGCAAGTAAGGCTTTCTTGAACATGGCTTCAACTTTATTTTCAGCTATGCTCTAGTATTAATTTTCACTGTGTGGCATCTTTAACAATGATTATAATAGTAGTAACAATACCCAATAACACTAACAGTTATGAGTTATCAACCATCATTAATATAGTACCTTTGTGCTAATAAAAAATTCTCAAAATAATATTTTTAGTTTTTATGGAACCAGTACCCTTGGTTCCCTATTAGTTAAGATGATGGGTAGTGGTTTGAAATCAAACTTGTTCTTTATTATATTAAGTGATTTTCCTTGAACCTATTATTTTGTTTTCTGACTTGGTTTCTACAGTGGACTACACAATTCCAGATGTAGGGCTGAGTGTCTTTTTTTTCCTCTGTTACACATATATTTTAAAACATGCTTGCTTTTTCTCAAGAGCTCTGCTCTGGCTCACAGCTTGACTCTGAGATCACGCTCCCAGCTGCCTGGACTCCACTTGGTTACCTTTTCTCCCAGTTCCCCTAGCTCCAATTTGATCACGACCATCCCCCAACCCAGGAAATTCGGGAGCAGCTGTCCACACTCCAGTGGGTCCTCATGGCTAGCTTTGGCAGGCTACCAGTGGCACCCTTTCTCGGCCCACCTTTGTTCTGCAGATAGAAAATCCTAGACAGTTTTAATATTTTAAAACTATACAGATATATCGATTAGTAATAGCTTCTTCTACTTTTTGTGAGATTACCTCTCTTTTGTCAATTAACTGTTGAGGAAAATTAGGATTTACATCTCTCTTGAGAGTATTGAACAGAGACTTAAATTCTTTTGTGGAGAGCTTAAAATAGGATCTTAGCCAATTAGCAACTCCTAGAAACTTTTGAAAATAATTTAAAATAAGTAAACTCTCTCTCTCTCTCTCTCTCTCTCTCTCTCTCTCTCTCTCTCTCTCTCTCTCTTTTGGACCCTTTATCTGTGTATTTTTTTTGATATTATACGTATTTACTTTTCAATGTTATCTCCTCTCCCATTCTCCCCCCAAACTCCTTGTCCCATACCCCCTCCTCATATTTTTATGAGGGTGTGCTCCAAACATCCTCCCAGTCCCATCTCCGTGCTCTCAAATTCCCAAACAGTAGGGGATCCAAACTTTCGGGGACCATGGCCCTCCACTTTCACTGAAGTCTGACATGGTCACCCTCAATTACCTATACAGGTAGAGACATGAGTCCCTCCCTTTGTGCTCTCTGGCTGGCGGTTTAGACTTTGGGAGCTCTGGTTGAAACTTTTGATACTCTTTCTAGAAAGGACCAAAGCACCCACACTTTGTTCTTCCTTCTTCTTCGTGAGTTTTATGTGGTCTATACATTGTTTCTTAGATATTGTAAGCTTTTGGGCTAATATCCACTTATCAGTGAGTGTACACCATGTATGTTCTTTTGTGATTGGGTTACCTCACTCAAGATGATATTTTCCAGCTCCATCCATTTGCCTAAGAATTTCATGAAGTCATTGTTTTTAATAGCTGAGTAGTACTCCATTGTATAAATGTACCATATTTTCTGCATCCATTCTTCTGTTGAAGGGAATCTGGGTTCTTTCCAACTTCTGGCTATTATAAATAAGGCTGCTATGAACATGGTGGAGCATGTGTCCCTGTTGTATGTTGTATGTTATATAGCCTGATTAGTTGTCAGCGGTGATATAACAGTCCTTTGACAAAGGATTATTAATATGGATTTATATATCTTTAAATAGGGTCTTCATGACTCTCTGAGTCTGGAAGGAGCTACTGTTGGTGCTTCTGCCCTGATTTTACACGAACTCTGAAAAATTGGCTTTAAAAACAAAAGAGGGGGAATGGTACCCCCGCAGAAGGAGTCCCCCTGAAATACTCTCCATCATGCCTTGTTCACTTTTAACTCTCTAAAGCTGAAAGCTCATGGCAAATCTGCTGCTGTCTGCCTCTGGCACCACCGACACCAACAAAAACTTTGCCACAGATATGGGAAAAACCCTCTTACCCTTAAAGGGAATGGCCCAGACCCAGTTCCCTTACGGGGCCGAGGATTGATATGCCTGTTCGATACCGAAGGCACAGCTAACTGGTTACCAAAAAGATTAATGAAATAAATAGATACCCCCACAAAGCCAAGCCCAACCATAAATAAAATTAGTAACAATTTAGATCCAGGGAAGAGAAATCTCCTTGAGAATTCCCTTCTTTTTCCTTTCCAGGTAAAAATGAATCACCTCTGATGTCTGCTGTTAGAAGTTCTAATCCAGAAGCTGCCCTCCGAAATTATACTACTCAGACCTTTGAAGGGCCACTGACAAGAACATCAAACAGCTAGAGATTGACATCACTAATCTGAAGAAATCCCTCATTTCAGTGTCTGAAGAGACCTCCTAAAATAGCAAAGATCCTCAGGGGACTCGATTTACTCTATCACAATAGAAAAGGCTGTGTACAGCTCTTGACTGTGTACAGCCCTTAAAGAAGAATGTTGCCTCTACATAGACAAGACAAGGAGGGTTAAAGAGAGCATGAAATAGATCAGTGAAGGTCCTGAGAAAAATCACAGAGAGAAAGAGACAGATGAATGCTGGTACAAGAATTGGTTTGCAGCCTCTCCAAGGTTGTCAACCCTACTTCCTCCCATCTTGGGACCATTATTTGGTTTCTTTTTGCTTATTTCTGCTGGTCCCTGGGCCTCAAATAGGCGGACTAACTCTGTGATACAACAGATAGATAATTTGGTAGCAAAACCTATTCAGATACATTATCATAAGTTAGCTATGGAGGATCACGAGACTCAAGATGAGGTTGTTACTTTATACAGGGTGTTTCCAAAACCCATCTCCACCCAACCTAAAAGGGGGGACTTCTGCCCCTAGACCAACCAGAGAGGGGCCACCCAGAACCCCCTCTGACAGGTGATCTAAATTCTTGTCTAGGCTGCAAGGCTAAGCACTGCAAGGGAATATAAATAAAAGATAAAAATATCTCTCTGGGTTCCCTGAGGGACAAGCCTGACTGCATAGTGGTTGATGTCAAATGTATCCCCTCTCCAGGAAAAAGAGATCGGGATGGGTATGGCCCTCATGCCTCACTGGACAACGACAGGGGGACTGGAGCCATTACAAGGTCCCCTTCAATTACTGGAGGTCAGGCCTCTATCCAACCTTCTCAAGATTAGAATTGCCAGCCCTTCTACACTTAGAGAAGAGAGGAGATGTCAGGGGCAGCCCTGCTTATACACTGAAGGTCTAAAATCAACCATAGGCCTAAAATCAGCAATAGGCCTGTCATACATGTATACTAACACCAAGTCTCGCATCTCAGTGGAAAAACATTGAAACAGATGGCTATAAGCTAATGTAAACAGGCAGCTTTCGTGGAAATCTACAAGCCTGAGTAGTCATAGACCTTGTAAATAGGTAGCCTTGGCAGACAATACCAACTTAGATAAGGTGAAGTGAGTCATAGGCAGAGTCCTAGTGACTTGTCCCCTGAACCTTAACCCAGCTGATACCCAGTTCTGAAGATATCTGTATTCCCCCTGAATACCCACACTCCAGCGTCATTCCCTTCCCCACATCCTGCCTTTCTATGTTTATAACCCCTGTGTGAATGAATTATGATTTGAGAAAAAAGTAAATTAAAAAAAACTAGCCAGATAACTCAAAGGCTGGGGGAAGAATTTCCTGACCTAATCTTTTCAGCTAGTATACTCCAGCCATCCACTTGTGGCAGAGGCCGCTGAGTTCAGCCCCACCCCCATGCCCCAAGTACTTACATAGTGGTTGCATCCTTCCATTCCAAATCCTGCTCTGAAATTTTTTCTCTAGTCTTTTTTCTTGCTTCTGGGACCCAGAAGTTCCACCTTTTCCCCTTTGCTTAGCAATTGGCTTCCATCTTTTTATTGACACAATCAAGAACCTATTAGGGAAATTCCTTACCCTACATTTTCCTTGAACAATTATGTCAGTTGGCGTCATTTCTTTCTATTTCTGGGACTTTATGCCATGAGATTCAGTTTTTGTTATGGGACAGAGATACATATATGTAAAAAAAAAGTCTTTGAGAGAATAGTTTTCAGTCATACAGTGTCTGACTGTGCTGTGCTCAGCCAGGAAGCCC
Source organism: Grammomys surdaster (assembly GCF_004785775.1). Lineage (NCBI taxonomy): Eukaryota > Metazoa > Chordata > Mammalia > Rodentia > Muridae > Grammomys > Grammomys surdaster. Next base: position 9,099,757 of record NW_021604562.1, on the reverse strand, counting down.
ATGGCCAGGACCTGCAGGAAGTTGGCATGTCAAACTTGGAAAGTAGTATTTCATAGAGTGTATAGGTCAGGCAAAGCTTTGGCTTTCAGAACATGACTAACTTCTTCTTGAGAGAGGACACTGCTGTTGTATCTGGTACTGTATAAACTAGCCTAGGAAGAAAATCTTCAAATAGTCAACTATTGGGGGTAGTTTCATTTTCTATGCCCCACTGTGCTCAGCACTGGCCTGAAAATGCCATCCTAAAGGCCACAGCACTATCACTAAGCAATGTGTGCATTGGATGGAATGAGTAGAATTGTCTCACAGGAGAATGGGACAAATGAGGCAGAGTGAGACCCTTATAGAGCTGGGCCTACTGATCCCTTCATCCCTGGTCCCTATCATTTTCTAGCCTTGCACTAGAAACTCATGACCAACAGAACTGTGTGGGTTCTTTAATCTACTCTATGTGCTCTGCATCAGTTTGAATGCATCAGTAATAAACTGAGAGTTACTAACATTGGTGTTACACTAAGGAAAAAAATCATAGTATTTTCCCTTGATGTTAGTTAGCCAGGAGCAAGCACAGATTTGAATTCTCTACTTCATTGTCCATGTGTCTGTCTGTTGTCCTCTGTCTGTCTGTCTGTCTGTCTGTCCATCTATATGTCTGTCTGTTGTGTGAGCCTGAAACTGCCCACCTAAAGGCTGTCTTGTGAATATGTCCCTATATCTGTTCTATGTCTACCCTAAATAAAGGACTTTGCTTTCTTTTATTGAATATCACATAAAATATCAAATCGGGAAGGAAGGAGGGGTAATTTACAGAAAACATTAAGAGAGTTTTGCAAGAGATTAGGGCATTGACCCTAGATGACCCAAATATAAAACAATAATACAGACATCACTGTTTACCAACTAAAACCTTTGTTATATTCAGGGGCTATTTATTTTATAAGGTTGCTCTCTACCTGTATTTCCTTTTCAGAAAATGATTATTATGACAGACATACAGGGTCACAAAAGAGTACATAATTTAAGATTACTGCTACATATTGTCTTGGGTTCTAAAAATTGTCGACACAGAAAATCCAAGGCAATTGTGGTTGGTTGGTACTTTGTTCCCTTAAGGGGGGGGTGGGTTAAACAAACAGGCTTATGACACAGCAGTCTTAAGAGATCTCAAAATATATTCTGCCCATGAGGCAAAAGTTTCAGCCTCTTAAAATGTAAGAGAGATTTTAATACAAATGCATCACCATAGTGCTCCTCTAGGATTTTCTTTTACTCCGTAGAGTATCTTCTCATTCTTTGCCTATCTATCCTTTGAGCTTGAGCTAAAACATTATCTTCACTGCACAGATGCAATTACTTTTGTGTTCTCACATGGACTTCTGATTTATTTGTAGATATACTTTGCTTTCATCCATGGGCTCCCTACTTTGTTCTCTTTTCAGTGGGCATTTATTATGTGCTAAAACCTCTATTACTAAAAACGTCATATGTATTCATTTACTTATCTTCTTCTTTCTCTAGATTGAAGGGCCTTTAGAGGCAGGCAGAGGTTGTGACTCATCAGCAGCCTTAGTATGAACATACCTGTCCCAGGAAAGAGGGGCTTGGTCCACATTTTGTGTGATAAAAATATGAAAAAATATAGTCAGATTTTATGGGGGGGAGGTAGTTTTTCCAAGAAATTATCTAAGCAGTTCTCCTATAAGGTGAAATCCACCTAAGCTCTCTAACTGCTTGAGGATTAGAGTCACTCATGTTCTGATGCCCCTCAATACCACCCAGCTGATGATACCATTTACACCTGGGCTCTCATTTCTTATTGGGGTTACAAATCTTAGTACCTTACATCAGAGAAAGGGAAGGGATTCTTTCTAGAATCTAAGGGAGTGGACAGCAAAACTAATTTTAGGGTTGGGAGGTCACATGGAATCCAGTAAGAAATATCGCTCCTTTACTATCAATAGAACAAAATAGCAGCCTACAAAGTAGCAAAAAATTTTCACCAACCCCACATCTAAAAGATGAATAATTTACAAAATACATAAACTACTCAAGAAACTAGACATCAACAAACTAAATAATCCAATTAAAATGGGGTACAGATCTAAACAGAGCATTTTCAGCAGAAGAATCTCAAATGGCTGAGAAATGCTTAAAGAAATGTTCAACATCTTTAGCCACTGGGTAAATGCAAATCAAAATGATCCCACGAGCCCACCCTATACCTGTCAGAACTGCTACAATCAAAAACACAAGGGATAGCTCATGTTGGTGAGGATGTGGAGCAAGGTGAACACTCCTCCATTTTTAGTGGGAGTACAAACTTTTACTGCCACTTTGGAAATCAATATAGAGGTTTCTCAGAAAACTGTGAATCAATCTACCTCAAGACCTAGCATTACCACTCCTGGGCATATGCCCAAAGGATAATCCATCATACCACAAGGACACTTGCTCCACAATGTTCATAGTGGCTTTATTTGTAATAGCCAGAAACTGGAAACAAATTAGATTGCCTTCAACTGTAGAATGGTTAATAAAAATGTGGTATATTTACAAATGGAGTATTATTCAGCTATTAAAGAAAAATTACATCATGAAATTTGCAAGCAAGTGGATGGGACTAGAAAAAAAGCACCCCAATTAAGGTAATCTAGGTCCTGTAAGACAAACATGGTATATACCTACTTATAAGTGGCTATTAGCTATAAAGGATAATCATGCTATATTACACAGAATCATAGAGGCTAAGTAAGGAGGGCTCAATGAGAGACAAATGGATCTCCCTGGGAAGCAGAAATAGAATAGATTTCTTGGGTTGTTTGGGGTAAAGTTAGGTGGGTGGGATCAGGTTAGGGAGAATGGCAGGAGAAAATACTAGGAGAAATGCTTGGAATTGGAGGGCATATTGGGGGTGAGTTGGAAACATAGTATAATGGAAACTCCCAGAAGTCTATGAGGGTGACCCTAGAGAAGACTCCTAGCAATGGGTGATGCAGTCTATAGCAGCCATCTTCTGTAACCAGGTGTGGTGGTTTGAATATGCTTGGCCCAGGGAGTGGCACTATTAGGAAGTGTGGCCTTGTTGTGAGAAATGTGTCATTGTGGAGGCTAGGCAATGAGACCCTCCTCCTAAACACATGGGAACCAGCCTTCTAGCAGCCTTTGGATGAAGATGGAGAACTCTCATCTCCTCCTCCACCATGCCTGCCTGGATGCTGCCATGCTCCCATCTTGATGATAATGGACTGAACCTCTGAACCTGTAAGCCAGCCCCAATTAAATGCTGTCCTTGTAGGAACTACCTTGATCATAGTGTCTGTTCATAGTAGTAAAACCCTAACTAAGATAACAGGCAAGGCTTTCAGGCAAGTGATTTGGACATCAACCTAGCCACATAACATTTGACCTACAATTTATTTTACTTACAAGACATGCTGGGGTAAAAAGATGATATAAAACTTGTGGAAGTAGCCAACCAATGACTGGTCCAGCTTGAGACTCATGCCAGGAGAGGAAGCCTATACCTGATACTGTCTGGAGGGCTGGAACCAGAGGCTGGATAGCCAGGAGACCTATGATAGAACCAAACACAAGCAAGAAGAAAGGCAATAAAATCATCCTTAATGGTACTCTGCTATAGTTGTAGACCACAGATTAACATAATCGTCATTAGAGAGGCTTCATCAAATAACTGATTGGAGTAGATGTAGAGATCTTCAGCCAAATATTAGGTAGAGTTCAGGGAATCCTGCAGAAAAGGAGGAGAAAGGGTTGTAGGAGACAGACTGGTCAAGGAAAGAACAAGAAAATAGGCCAGCAGAATCAACTAACAAGGATTCATAGAGGCCCACAGAGACTGAACCAACCATCAGGGAGACTGTACCATCAGGGAGACTGTATGGGTCTGACCTAGGCCCAGCCTTAATAGGAAGGAATGTACCCAGTCTTATTGCAACTTGATATTGCCATGTATGGTTGATATCCCTGGGAGGCCTTCCCTTTTCTGAAGAGAAATGGAAGAGTTGATCTAGGGAAGAGGGGAAGTGGAAGGGGGCTGGAAAATGAGTAAGGAGGGGGAACTGTGGCCAGGATGTAATACATGAGAGAATAGATAAATACATGAAAACAGTCCTCAGGTGGTTGATGCAGTTTTTACAGAGACCTGAGCTCATAGCCCAAAATGAGCCTCTACTATTGGCTTAAAAAGCCTTCTCAGTGGCAGCTAGGAAATTAGACAGGATATGTCCATAATGTGTTTTTTTTGTTTTTTGTTTTTTGTTTTTGCTTATGCTTCTGTACAACTATACCCCATGACTGTGAAATGTAAGCAACAGTAGGGCTTGGCCATTGAAGAACATTATGACCATAGTCATTTGATCTCTCTGATCCTTAGTGCCTACGTACATTCAATGAACATGAGAGTATCCTTTACAGTATTTTCAAAACACTGGGGCAGTATGCTGTAGCAGCTATCCCCTCCAGTCTCCTTCATGGGAACGTAAGAAAAGAGACATTTCTACCAAGGTTTGGGCTCTTGGTATGCAGTTCAGTCAAGGTCTTCAGACAAGCATTAAAGTCTTGGCACAACAGAGAGTACTTCCATAAAAGGAAGTTCTGTAGCCCAGTGAACAGAGGTAGCACTTATGAAATTCCTAGTGGAGCTAGAACAGTGCTCTAAGGAGTCAGCAATGGGTTGAGCCCCTGGGGCACAAAATATACCAGAGAAGAGGAAAATCGTTGATGCAGGTCTATGCATAGGAATAATAAGATGACAGCTTGACAGCAGTGTAGCTTTTATTTTGGAAAGCTGAGAGCATTCAATACCTGGTACAGTTTCAGAGATAATGTCTCCTGAACAATTCACCTAATTCAGAAGATCTGGAGCCAGTGTGAGTATCTATCTAGTTTGTACATTTACTAGTATTTTATGGGAAAAGGTATTAAAATGGTATCTCAGTCTATTCCATTTGCTATAACAAAATATTTTACTTTGAGTATTTTGTAAGCCATAGATTTTTATTTCTAAGAATTTTGGATGCTAGAAAGTCCAAGATAAAACCACAAACATATTCAGTGTCTCATAAAGACACATTCTCTACTTACCACGTAATATATTTTTCCTCTGTACTCATATTGCAGAAAAGTAAGAAAATTAATTTATACCTCTCTTATGTGTCTACCAGTCCTCTCCCAATCCTCTCCCAATGGAATTACTTGTTAAAGGACTCACCTCTTAACATTATCATATTGGTTTTTAAGCTCAATAGATAAATTTGGCAGCAAACATTCATATTTTATCAAGTCATTATTGTTGTTTGTTTGTTTGTTTTTGGTTTGTTGGTGTTATAAAGACCACAATAAAAAACAACTTAGGAGAAGAAGGGTTTTATTTGGCTTACACATCACTCAGTGAAACAAATATTCTAGGTCAAAGTCTATTATTGAAGGAAGTAGGGCAGGGACTCAAGCAGGAACTAAAATCAGAAACTGTGGATGAATTCTACTTTTTGGTTTGCCTGCAGGCTCATCTTAGCTCTTTTTGTATAGCTTATGATGACCTATCCAGGGAATGGTGCTGCCCACAGTGGGCTGGACCCTCCTCCGTCAATTAAAAATCAAATCAAGACACAGCCCCTTAAAGATATACTCACATACTTCATAAAGATAATCAATTGACACTCTTTCCAGTGTTTCTCAGCTGTTTCAAGTTCATAGTTAATGCTAACTAAAGCAGTCATGTAGATATTTTTCTTTTCTTTATTGATATGGTATGTATTACAATTATTGCTAATAGAAAAGAAAGAATATGACATTTGAGAATATGACATTGAGAAATTAGTCCTATGAAATCTTGTGGCATTTAATTCTTTAATATACTATTAAATTTGATTTCTGAATATTTTCTTTAGAATTTAGATATATGTATGACTGATGATAAGATGATGATGATGTTTCTATGATAAGATGTCAACATTTCTATATATGTATATATGAATGTTCACATATACATATTTCATGGCTTTGTTAGCTTTGATGTCAGAATTGTACTACCTTCATAATATAAAGAACTAAATGTTTCTCATAATTAATATCTGTCTCTCCCATTAGATTATCTCCTCTTCAAAGAGAGGAAACATGTCTAGGGATCATCCTAACATACCTGCCTGTGGTGGTTTGAATGAGACACCTCCATAGGCATGAGAGAACACTTGGTTCTCAGTTGGTGGCATAGCCTTGCTGGCTGAAATATGTCACTGGAGTAAGGCTTTGAGGGTTCATAGTCTTGCCCTACTTCCAGTTTGTTCTCTGCTTCATGTTTGAGATTGAAGATACTAGCACTCAGCTTCCTTCTCTAGCTTCTGTGATGCCTTCTTGCTGTCATATTTTTCCACTATTATGGACTATTATCCTTTGGAACCAAAGGTCAAATAAACTCCTTCTTCTGTAAGTTGCGTTGGCCATTGTATATTACTACAACAGAAAATTAATGAATACAGTATCTGTTCTACTTTTCTTTCAGTTTCAATGATAAGATTTTCCAATCACTTATAAAAGGAAATATTTAATTTGGCTTATACTTTGAGGTCATAGCCCATCACTGAAAGAAGTCAGGGTAGGAAATTAAGCAGTAGCTTGAAGCAGAAATCACGAAGGAACACTGCTTGGTGGCTTGGTTGCAGACTCGTGCTAAATTAGCTTTCATATATATCCCAAGATTTTTTACTCAGGGAATGAGGCTGCCAATAGTGGGCTGGGCACTCCTATACCACTTGACAACTAAGCCTATCCTCCGAAGACATGCCCATAGACCAATCTTATCTTGGAAATTCATGAATTGAAATTCTCTTCTAAGATGATATTGAGTCGTGTCAAGTTGTCTATTAATATTAACAAGAAAAACATATTATAATAATATACAAATGTTTACTGAATATTTGAATTTATCCACATTAGCATTGGATGCTAAGCCTCAGAATATTTAAACAACTTAGTCTCACACACTTAGTTGATGGCACACTCAGTCTAAGGGTAGCTATAAAGAATGTAAATTGATATTTATGCTACAGACTTTGTTAGAAAGGTGGCTTGTATGAATTAAGGATTTCACAATTTGTGGCTAGAATTTCAAAGTGTGAAACTAATTTCGCAGTGGACTTATTTTGATTCAGATTTATAGAGTCTGTGTATCATGTATCCTCAGACTAACTCTCCTACTTTCCTGTAGTTCCTTGTTCAGGGAGACCGTATAATCTATTCTTTTTTTAATTGAAAACATTTTCATCATCAAATTTTATCTTCCCCCAATTCCTCCAAGAGTATCCCCACTTCCCTGCTAAATTAATGGAATAGTTTTGAAAATTACTCAAACTAGTAATTATACCCAAATAATTCTTATAGGTTGGGCTGTATTGAGGTAATATGGATCATGTTAGACAGACACCAGGAAATCTGGCTTTATTGCTCAGTCATATGTGACTTTCATATGCACAACTTTGCTCATGGTAGGCTTTTCCCCCAAAGTTCAATTTCTTCTTTGTCTATCATACTTTACGTATCATTTGAATGTTTCTTTCTTTCAGATGGTTTGTCAGGCTCCTAATTTCTTTCCATAGTCACTCAAGTGTTTTAGGGTTCATCTGTCTTTACCCCTCTGTGATGTGATGATAAATACTTGAATATTTATCGTTCTCTCAAGTAAATCTGTACTTAATGGTTACCTTCTGATAGGCTGTGAACTTTCCGATGGCAGGGATTCTGTCTTTTTACCCCTGAATCCTGATACTGTTTGGCACATTTTGTGTCCTCACTGGTTGTTTGCTGTGAGCGACATGAGGAAATGAGTGAATGAGCAGAAAAATACAATTGTGTTGCCCCTCTCTCAAGAAAGCTGTTATTTTTAGCTAAGGGACTAGAGCAGAAAAACTCAATGTACATGGATATAAGCTCTCTACTGTTACCCCTTTAGAAAACAGTAGGGCAGGAACAGATGGCCTCACTATGCTGTGAAATGTGCTAAAAGGTGGTTTAAACAATACAGCTTCCACTGGTGTGCCACAGTGTCTGGAATGCTGCCACCACAGCCACTCCTTTGAGGGGTAAACACTGTCTCCAGATGGCCATTCCTAAATGTACATATGTTATCTGAGAGGGTTAGCCTTCTAAATTGTCACTCCTTTGCCTACACACTAAGATTTTTCTGGCACTAGAATATCATATGTAGAATCTATGAATTTCAGTAACAGTGGGCAAAGTCTGGGCTTTGGAATTTTACCTATCTGTAATTATTATTCTGGTCATGTGGTGTGTGTGTGTGTGTGTGTGTGTACACTGTGTACTGTGTACTGTGCACTCTATATTGATGTATTGTAAGCTCCACTAAGGCAAAGAAAAATCTCCTTTTAATTACTCACATTTATTATTAAAATTAGGGTCAGATAAGAGATATGCTAAGACCTCATAGAAAGTGGTGGGGAAAAACATAGTGTTTTTTCCTGACCCTCAGTTTTCCATTTTATTCCATGAGAGCAGACTGTGCAGTGTGTAATCTTACTTTGAATTACTTTGGATGGTGTTTGTTGATATTCATTGACTAATTTTGTGTGCATGTCCATACAACTGAAAGATACGAAATCTATGGATTCAGAGTAGCCTAACATTCAGTCTGGCCACTGAAGAATCTATATAAAGTAAAATCTAAAGTTGTTTGTCTTCCCCAAGCCTCCTAGTTGGTATGCATTTGTGGGCCAAGCCTAGAGTTCCCTGGGGGTACTTACAAAGCCATAGCCTTCTTATGTTAACTTTTCTGTTCTAATCTCCAGATAATGTGGATTGACTCTTGAAAATTTCTCCTTCCCACCTCAGGGGATTATATCTCTTGACATTCTTCTTATCTCTTGAGATTTTGGCCTTGGCTCTGTATCAGAACATCAGATTATAATTAATAAACTAGAATGTACTCTTTGCTTATGAGATGAATGAATCAATTGTGACACTTTTTCCACAAAAGGAATACCTGATTTGCATGTGGAAAGGGCTATCTTGGACTATGTCAGAAGACCTATCAGTTTTGCACAGTCTTGACCAAACAAAGAGCTAAGCCTTTGGTTCTATATCCCCAGTAACATAAAAGTTGTTCCTAATGGCCATAATATACTTATGAAACAAGTAATATTTAAAAAAATTTTATAGGTTATTAAAATGAGGTTCAGATAAAATACACATGTAAGACCACCACATAGTAAGTGGTTGGGAAAAAGATATTTTCATTCCTGAGCCCCCACTTTCCACTTTATTCTGTGAGAGACGACTGTGCAGATGGTAATAAGGTGGCAATTTGAAGGAAGTGGTACAGGTTCTGAAGACAGAGTCATTTGCCTCACACATTTGCCTAGTACTTATTTTGTTACTCTGCCTCTGTAGATGATTTTATATTGCGCGAATAACCCTGTTTGCCTTTGAGAAGTCTATGTCTTAGAAAACTTAGAGAGCAGAGCATACAGAGAATTGAGTCAGACATTAATTAGCTATGCTAGGAGGTGACTCTACTGTCCACACCTGCTCCCAACAGGCCAGCCAGTGTGCTGCCAGTTAGTACATACACTGGATTTTAAATGACAGAAGTAGTTAATTTTAGATTATTTGCTTGGTTTACCAAAAGAAAAAAAGTGAAACTAATTTGTGCATGAATTTGATCTTTTTCTTTACTCCCTTTCTCCCTCCATCCCCTCTTCCCCACTCCTACTTTCTCTTGTTCCCATCTTTCTTGCTCTCACTCTTATAAATTGGTTGGATTTCTTTCAGGATAATTTATTGTATTTAGAATAACTGGGGACATGTTAATGGAAAGTGATCCCAAGATGCAAAGGTAATTGTAATAAATTAAAACAAATCCCTGAGACACAGAGAAAATGCTGAATTATGGGCATATCAGCTCCCACCTGGCTTGTGCTAGGCTTGTCTGGTTTGGAAGTACAGGATATATGGGTTTAGCTGGCATGTTATAAACTTTACAGCTTCTCATTTTCTACTCAGGGTATTTGAGATCTCATCGAGCTATAATACATTTCCAGAAAGATCAGGCCCTCATGTTACAAATAGAAGTTGGAGGTATGTCTACAGCAAGAATAGTTAAATCCAGGGAGAAAGACATAAAACAATCAATTGATTGACCAGGACTAGTAGTAATCTTACCATATCTTGAATCTTCTTTTCAAGCCAGGTGTGATTTACCATTTTGAAAGTGGCCATCAAAACCAAAAATGTGTGTATGTGTGTGTGTGTGTGTGTGTGTGTGTGTGTGTGAACATGTGCTTTGATACAGGGAATTGTGTAGCACAGGCTGCCCTTGAACTTATTATGAGGCTCAGAATAATCTTGATTTTCCTACTTCAGGCTCCCAGGGTTACATGGTGCTGGAATTGGACATGGGATTTAGTGCATGCTACGTAAGAGCTTTATATTGTTATTTCTCCTCCACTATTTCAAATAATTTATTCACTAAAAGGAGTGTGTACATGAAAATCTGTCTTATACTCAATGTTTTTCTTCTGATTCAGTATTACTGTTGAACTCATGCTTAATTTACTCATTCTTTGTCTTTGTTTATGCTACTCCTATCCCTATCAGAATATCCAGCCATTTTCTTCATTTTTTCCTTCGTCATTTACTATTTCTTCTCATCTTCATTCTCCATCTACCATTCCTATTACTATGAATATACAAAATACTAATGAAAATAAAACAATGATTGCTTAGAATGATTATTTGAAGAGTTACTGTGTAATTTCCATACATGAATGCTGAATAGTTATTGCCATAATACCTTTAAAATTTTTTCGTTTATAATTTCATGCATAAGGAGACTAATAAGCAAAGCACATATGTGTTGTGCTCTAAGAAAATGTTTTTCCAAGCAGCAACAAGTAGAGATATTACAGGGGCAATGGAGAGGAACATGTATATTATATTTAATTAGCACACACGAAGATCCATTGACCACCTTGAAGAAAGTAAGTCATTATGTTCTCTAACCTTTACATGATCTTGATTAACTCTAATAATGACTCAGTGAGGATGTTGTTATTCTAGTTTTAAAGAATAACATGATCAGAATGGAGTTCAGAAGGTTTAAGTAACTTGCTTAAACTCATGCAGTTAAGAAATAACAGAAGTGGAAATACACCCCAAATTTCACTTTACACTATCCCACACTAACTCAAATGCATATTATAAAACCGTTCTTGAGAATCTTTGAATCAACAAATCTATTTATAATCTGAACTCATAATTGTCAATTTTTCTTAATCTAAAACCTGAGCATATGCAATCACCATTACTTCATATGTAAAAGCTTTCTTTTTCATGTCTAGGTGTAATCTTTCTTTTACATACAATGCTTAGCATATACTAGATACATAGGACATATGATTCCTTTTGAAAACGAAGGGTATAATTTTGGCAGTAGAAATTCCAGGAACAAGGGTTGAATTATAAAGCAAGGTAAATTACAATTAGATAAAACCTTTAAAGATTGAGTCAAATACCTCATGTATATATTAATTTAGGAAGATTTGTGGAAAATAAAGGGAAACAACCAGAGAAGGATATTTTTGAGGATTTCTCAGGTTATAGATAACTTACTTGGTATAGTCAATGTTTCACATACAACTATGTTGATTATTTTGGTTGTGTTATATATTTAACGAACTATCCTAGACTAACTAAGACACTGCCAAGATTAAAATTGCAAGCATGCCACATTCTATAAGTTCTGAAGTTATAGACATGTACTATTGATTCAGTCCCTTTCCTATGGTGGTCAATTACCTTTACTTAAGTGGTATAAACTGCAGAATTCAATAGGATGTTTGGGCACAATTTATGAAAAAAAGTGCTAACTCAAAGCCATGCGTGCTGCCTTTGATGAACTGAGAAGTCACTCCTTATCATTATGTTAAAATATATAATAACATGTTGCTTTATATTATATAGTAAGCTCTTATTATCATGGTTGCTTGGGATGTGCTTGTCAAACATATATTCTACCATGCTAGATTGTGGGGGGAAGCTTCTATCCTGTGCAAATTGGTTACCTAGTCATACATTTCTTGATAGATTTTGCTTGTATATTCAGGTGATGAACATTAATAAAGTCATGCAAGTGAGATGTCATTTTTATCATCTTCCAGTATTTTGTACCTTTCCAGTATTGACAGATTTATGTCTTTCCCCAAGTGCATTGCATATTTCATTGCTATCAGCCTGTTCTCCAGTGATCTTGTATTAGTTTCTTTATATTCTGAAGGCATGTTCAACCACTACCATTGGCTCTACAGTTTTATCAGTTTCTCAGCATATTCATTTTCTCATCATTAGACTATTAAAGAAAATATTCAGTAAGACTCTTCAAGGCTTTGGTCACAGTCTTAGCCTTCCTGATGGCTGTGTAGTGTTAAGAGTTCTAGGTGGATTGGGATGGTTGCCTCCACAGTCCTGGTAGCAATTCTAGAGTATCTTGTGAGAGAGTCACCATGGTGGATGGCTGAAGAAACTTGGTGGCAGAAGTATGTTGGGGGCCATCTTAGGATGATATAAGGAGGAAGTGGAGGACTGTCTTGGAGTGTCTGACCTGGAGAGTGGCTGAGCATTGCATTCTGTCCTAGTAGTATTGGTATACTGAGCTTTGGTATTTAGTGGAGCTTTGGAGAAAGCTTTTTGAAATGTTATTTATCAGCATTTATCCCTTGGCCTTTTGCTCCATTGGATTACTATAAGTTAGACCATTCTTTTCAGCTAGGTTTTCTCATTTTGTTCAGCATTAATATTTTTGGTGCAGAACCAAACCACCCACAAAATTTTCAGCCCAAAATTTATCCTGTCTATAAGAAATGCAGTCATGGAGGATACTGCAGAGACTGAGTGAATGGTCAAACAATAACTGGTTCAACTTCAGACCCATTCCATGGGCAAGTACCAATCTCTTATACTATTAATGATACTCTGTTATGCTTGCAAACAGGGGCAAGTCTTCCTCTGAGAGGCTTTCCCCAGCAGCTTACCTAGACAGATACAGGCACCCACAGCCAAACAGTGAATGGAGCTTGGGGATTCTTATGGAAGAGTAAGAGGAAGGATTGCAGGTCTCAAAAGGGATAGGAACTTCACAGGAAGACCAACAGAACCACCTAACCTGGACCATTGGGGTTCTCCAAGTTTGAATCACCAACCAATGTACATACATGGGCTGAACCTAGGCCTCCTCACACATATGTAGTAGATGTACAGCTTGGTCTTCATGTGTGTTCTGAACAACTGGAGTGAGGGCTATCCCCAATGCACTTGCCTGTATGTGGGATATGTTTTTCTAGCTGGTCTGCCTTATCTGGCCTCAGTGGGAGAGGAAGTGCCTAGCGCTGCAGACACTTTGAAGTGCCAGGGTGGGGGAGATACCCAGGGTGTCCCCCACATGCTCAGGAGAGAAGGGGAGGGGTGATGGGGGAAGGATTGTAGGTGAGGGTGTCTGAGAGGGGGTCATCTAGAGGAGAGCAGTGAATGGGATGTAAAGTGAATAAATAAAAAATAAAATTAAATTAAAAATAACTGGTCCAGGAGATTATTTGTTTATACATTCTATATTATTCATATTGACCATCCAGATGGATATTGTACATCATAAGCTATGGGGCTTACTGTATTATTTTTTGATAAAATATAGGACTACAAGGCATTTGAATCAACTTGATCATGTCAAACTATGGCACTCTAGCATTAAAACTGGTCACTATTCACTTCTTCATTTATACTGACTGACAAAATTATATATACTTACAGGGTGTATAACATATTTTGAAATATGCATATATTATGGAATTATTAAATAGTCTTACTTAATACATTCATTGCTACCCATACCGAGTTTTTAATGAAAAACAACAAAATCCTCAGGGCAAATTATCTTCTCTAGGGATGAGGCCCCCGATAGTTTATTCAATTTTCAATAGTCATTTTAAAACACATAGGCATGCGAGAAACACTAAATTATAGATTCATATGTAACAGTAATAGCTAAAGGATAAGAGATAATGAAATTGAGAAGGAGTGAGGGGAATGTGAGGAGTTGGACATAGCAGAAGGAGGGGAGAAATGATACCAATACAAAATTCTTAAAATAAAAAATATATAATCTGCTTAGAAAATTTTTAAATTTTGTTTCTGATTGACAGGGATTCTGATGTATATTAATGGTGTCCACTGTGATACTTCAGGATATGTGTACCACATGCACTGTTCAAGTTTGGTGTTTTTCTAACAATTAGCAAGTTTTGAGCATCAAATATATTTTAAAAATAATAGCACCATGTTATACAATTGATTTTTTGAATGTACTTATCCTAAATGCAAATTTGAGGAGTATTTTGACTAGGAACTAAACCTAAGACCTCATGCATGCTAAGCACATGCTCCATTGATAACACTATTCTACCATATCCCCAGACCTGAAACCATTTTTGTGAACCCAGTGAAAATCCTGTTCTTTGGACCACTGTCCATGGTGTATGTTCAGGGATGGGAAGTCCCTATAGTCATTCTTAGGCTTAGCATTGATGATGGATTCTTTTTCAGTGATTTTTAATAAGAAACTATATTTAAATGAGCTTGATTGCTCACATTGCTGAGTTCATTCACCCAGCTTTAAGAATGATGGTGGTCCCAAACTTCTAGTGTACTTTTTGTGGGCAGATATGCGTAATTGCTGTGTGTGAGCTTTAGGATATTTACAGAAGAAGGGTAAACTGAAAATATAAAGCTGGGATTATTTTAACTAAACAGAAGCTGACACTGAAAGCCTATTATTTGGTCACTTCTTTTTGATCCCATGTTTGATTATTATTTATGAATGAATAGCACCTAGCCCTTGATCAGTTCTGGTCTAAAGGAGAAATTGTGACTCGAAAATCTATAATTAACAATAACCTTTATTTTAATGTCTTACATTCCTTTTTTATTTGATTATAGAGAATTAGAGGAATATGATTGCTAAGACTATTGACCATTGCATTTTCTATATAGTACTTATTGTTGACCACATCTTCCTGTAGATATTATTTATACTTTTAGGGTCTTAGTTTTCAATCTACAAATTTGACATCCATGACCAATATTTATTTAAACAGAATTGTTTTGAAAAAAATACAAAAATACATTCACAGTCTACCTAGTACATATTCATTACGCATAAACTATTGTGTGTGTTATAAATTATTACTGGTGTTATATACCTTTCATGTCATCTATCTCTACTAGGCCTGTGGAAATAAATACATGATTAAACTATAAGGCAAAAAGTGATATGTTGTAAGAAGAGGACTGACAAAATTCTTTGATAATTGACAAATGTAATGTGGGGTCTTTATAATGATGAAACAGGGAAAGAATAAGACAAAATTATCTGAAATTTGAAGGAAGGATTAAGTTAAGGCATGATGTATCAATATTACTTCTGGAATAAACTGTAATGTCTTGTAGTATTAGAATACAAATGATGGCACATCTTCTTTTTATTATCTTATCAATATGTAGAAAGGAAGTCCATGATGGAAACTAATTCTTATTCACTGATGTCCTCTTCTCTCTGTTCACAATGGAGATCATAGAAGGGCAGTTTTATAGACTGTTATAATAGTTCAAGATGATATAGTCAGCCTTCAGTAAGATGAACTCATTAAGTCTTATGTAGATCTGTACACGCTATCTCCTATGAGTCCATATAGTGTGGCACTCAAGAAATTATGGTCACATTGTGGAAATGAAATCAAAGTTGTCAATTTTTATTTTAAAATAACATGATGTTCAATGTTCAACTGTAGATTAAGAACTCTCTAATAACAATTCTGAAACAAAGATTCTTGGAGAGAAGGTTTCATGGAGAAATAGGGAATTGAGTCATGTTTTGAATTGGTATGGAGGAGGGCAGCATGAACATTTGAAATGTAGGAATTTCTGTAAAAAAGCTGCAAAATTGTTAACTGATGAGTGAAGAAAGAAAGATAACACATTTTAATCTACAGATGAAAATTTCAGTAATGTTTGCACCTCCTCATTTGAGTGATATCTGCAGAGATGTGCTTGGTTCAGTTTTCTCGTATGCCCCAGCTCCAGTTTATTTACAAACAATACATGTAATTGTAGTTCTATATAAAATTCCTGTTCTTGCTGATGCCTTCCTCTATCCAGAAACTACACATGCATGAGTTAAATGAATGTCATGCCATTGACAGGAATAATTCTCCCTTCTCTAGACATATTGAGGAAATGAATAATATAGGCTCATTTCAGGAGTCTTTCAAAGTCAGCACATTCTCTGACATTTTTCCTTCCTCCCCTTGCACGCATGAACCCCACTGATTTTTTAGGAAGATGCACTGGTTGTCATGGTAAAAACTACATTAATTGGCTGCCTCTAGTTGATGTTCTGTCAAGCTCACTGCCCCACTGAGGATTTGGAATAGAGCACTTAACTTTTTGCTTCTTTAAGAACGTGTTCTTAGAAAGTCAGCTGCCTCAGCAGAAAATAGAAGGTATTTGAAATGTCCAATATGTTATCCAAATAGTTCACCCTTCATGGGGCCAGACATGCAGTTTTGCTTTCACTTGGTATCTTCTTTCTACAGCGAACTCTGATAGAAACTCAGTTCAAGATTTTTAACTGCAGTAAGTGGATTTGGGGAGACTTGTAAAGAAAGCATATGGGCAGACCATTAATTTGAGGAGAACTGAGCCCAGAAGAGTGAGATATGGAGCAAATTATGAAGTCTTCCTCTGTTTTGTTATGTTTTTGTGCCATTTCCCCAGTTGTTATGAGGAAGAGAGGAGACAAACGGGAGGGGAAAAGAATGACAAACATGGCTAGCATTTATCATATAATGTTTGCTTACAACAACGTTAGACTCTTTCTGATTCCCTTTCTTTTACGGTCTGACTGTTCTTCAAAATTCATACCTTGAAGCCCATTGGAGTGGTGTTAAGAGATGGAGTCTGCTGAGAATGATTAAATCACGAAGATTCTGCTTTCTTAGAATAAATGGATGCCTTTAAAAAAAAGTTTCTGGTAATTGTATTAAGCTCTCCTCACTTCCTGTTGTGCCTTTCTGCTCCTTCTGTTATATGAGGCCATAATGTCATTCCTTTAGGATAGAGAAACCAGGCATCACCTTGTAAGGAGGGAACAGATTTCATAGCATATACTTAACATACCAATGCATTGATCTTAGATTTCCTTGGGCTTAAGAACTTTGAAAAAGAAATTTCTTATTTTTGTTGTTGTTCGGTTTTTAAATATAATCATTCTATGAATTCCAGGCTGTCTTCAAATTTTCTATATATCCAGACTATTGTCAAACTCACAATCTTCCTGCTTTAAACTTCTGAATGCTGAGAATATAGGTATGTGCCACCATACCTAGCTTGTAGATTTTTCTATTCTTTTTAAGTTATTCAATACAAAGTATTTTGTCATAGTCTCAAAAAGAAAAATATTCTTTTTTTTCAGCCTCTACTATAACAATGTAGTTATCTAGTGCATCTTATTATCATGTTCTCTGTGAAGTTTTAGGAAGACCTGAACTATGTTTTTCATGCTTCTGAATTACATACCATATGACTTATACACTTTAACATTTGGAATTACCCTTGAGGACCTTTGAAGTAGATATTTTGATATTCCTTAATTAGATCAGGTAAACTGGTACCATCATTTCCCCACTAGTTTAGCTTACCCTAGATTTTGTTAATGACACGGTAAGAACTTTTGGCCTTCCTATGTATCATCTTTTTCACTTGAAGAATTAAGTTCATGTTTCCCTTTATTATGAGTGAGCTCTGAGGTGGTATGCTAGAAGTTCTGAAAGATCTTATCATCTTCTAGAATATTTTTTAATGGTGTTTAAAACTCACCTGGAAACTCTTCCTTTCCCTTTGTCTCTGGATTCATTTTTAATTGTCATTGGTTCTCCAAACTTCAGTATGAGAGAAAGGTCTGGATTCTGCATATACAAAGGAAAATGATAGGAAAGGAAAATATGCAATGCATGTTAGAGAAGAGAAAATAGCTTGCCTTTTTGAGCAATTCTGCCTTAGTCTGGTGGTGGGAATAATAATGATAATCATCATCATCAGGAAGTGGTGCCCAATTTAGCATCTAATTGGGGATGGTGCTGTACTTAAAGAACACCATAGATGTAGCCTGTTTCTGCATCGAGTCAAAGACATACTGGGTCTTAGAGACTATATGAAACACAGTTAAATATCTATGCATAGGAGAGATAAGGACAATGAGAGTAAAGATATCAAGAGAACAGGGGCATGAATATTGTTTTGGTTTTACTGCCAAAATATTTGGAAATGTTTGGCTCTTTCATGATTTTGTAAGTATTGTTGCAGATTCATGGGTGATAATTGAAGTCCTTGCTAGGTATCTGGAACATCACTTAGACAACAGAAATCACTATCTATTCTTGGTAACAGTAAGAGAGATGCTGAGAAATAGGTAAAGGCTGACACAGAAACCTTTCTGAAAGATGGTTTTTGGAAGACATTATAAAGTAAAAGATTATTAATATGTGTTAAAATTAGTTAGTTCCAGGTACTGTGTGAAAACCTCACATCTGTTATCTTAATTAATTCTCCCAGTAAGCATTTTGCAGGTAAGGAATTGGAAGAATAGTGAATATAAAGCTTCAAAACTCATGTTGCAATAGTGCTGGAATATACAATATACCCTATGCTAAATTTCCTTGATAGGTTTGCAGAAATTTTTCTTATCATTGGGCACTCTAAGGGAAAAGTGGAAGCAAAATTAGTTGAGGATTCCACTCCATTGGGTTCTGGTTAATTGAAATTGGACTCTTTCGCAGGGAGGTTGCAGATGACTCAGTTCAGGCACATTAGCCTCTGAATTTCTGCCAGACAGTCATACCTCAGGGTAGCTGGTTGCTAGGGATTAAGTAGTCTCATATTAATACACCAAAGAAACTTGTACCTGAGTTAACAAAATAATTCACAGGGCCAGGAACTTTGTTGAATTGAAGCTGCTCTTATAATTCCATTATTGTTAAATCCCTTCTTTCCAACAATCCAGTCCCCCAGACTTAATGGCTTGTTTACGCAGCATTACTTTATTTGAAAGGGAAAAGGAGCTTAGCAGTTCTAGGGGTAAAGGTGACTCTTACCTAAGCTGTACTTCCTACAGTTTGCCTTTACTTGTTTCCATAGAAACAGAATAGTAGGTTGAATTGAAAAAAATTACATTTTCTTTATTTTTTTTAAACGTTGTTTGAAATTTGTGTTAACTTTACTAAAACTAAACAGGTCCCTGCCTTTCCATTTTACTGGGAAATTTATGGAGTCTGTATAGTCAGAGTAAAAAGAGGGTACATGGGAATTTTGAGTGTTAAATATGCATTAACTAGGCACTGGTGATGAAAATGTTACTTGGGTGCAGGAAATGCCTTTCATTCCCCCTAACACATTCAAGGATTCTTATTCAGCTCATCTCACTAGACCTAGGGTTTAGAATGATTTTCAAAGCCTGAAAATACTTAAAAATATGGGCTACACAGTTAGGCAGATTTCAGTTTAATTCTGGCCTTGCAATATATGAGTTTATGTGAAGTATGCCAAGCTCTCCTCTCCTCTCCTCTCCTCTCCTCTCCTCTCC
>NW_021604562.1:9048302-9079643 GCF_004785775.1 Grammomys surdaster | reverse complement strand
CCCTCCCCCTCCCCCTCTCCCTTTCCCTCTCCTCCTCTCCGTCTTTCACTCTCCCTCCCCTCCCCTCTCTCTCTTTCTCTCTCAGACAGGGTCTCACTCTGATGTAGTACTGACTGGCTTGGAACTCTCTATGTAGACCAGCTGATCCTTGAGCTCACAGACATCCACCTGCCTCTGCTCTCTTACTCCCACCCATGAGTTCTGGAATTAAAGGCATGTGCTACCATGCCTGGCTAGCAAGAATAATTTTAAACACTCTGATGCTAATGTGTAAAATTGAGGCTAATGCTGAGACTTGCTTCAGAGGAGTATTGTGGGGGGAATGAATGAGCTTGATCATCCATGCCATAATGCCAACAACATTGCAACAGTTAATTCATAGCTCTTAGGAAACTCATGCAAGGGGTAGTGGCTCATATCTATAATCCCAGTGCTGGGAAGGCTGAGGTAGGATTGCTGGCAAATGGTATATTTAAATTGAGTCTGGGCTGCAGTGTGAGACTCTGTTTTAGTCAGCAACAATAAAAGTAATCTCTTTTCTTGCCTCAAACCTCACCAATCTCTCCTACTAGATCACCCCTTTTGAGGCTATATCTTCAACCCCACCTCCTGTTATCTGCTGTGACTTCATATTGGTTGGCACCTTTGAGTTGGTTGGTAAGGTTCTTGTACTAGAATATCAGCTTTGTTACACAACTTCATTGTTACATTGTTTTCACCTGGGGGACCTGGTCAGTTCTTGCCTAATGTAATATTGAGCATGCTGAAAATGCTAATTAAATATATTTGTGAGAGTGAAGTGAATTCTGTGATCCAGTAATTTATCCAGAGTATAGGTTGCTTTAAGTCTACAGAGAGAATCAACAACAGCAGCAGCAGCAGCAACGACAACAACAACAACAACAACAATAATAAATAAATTTTTCCTTTCTTGAAGTATTTAATCACAGTGACAAAAAGTGATGAATATAATATCCAATGGTCTCAATATGATAGATTCTATTAGGACTGATGAAAATTAAAGAATTCACACCAAACTAACTGCTCCTCCGAGTGTTCCTGTGTCCAAAATTCATTTCTTCTCATGGTAACACTGTGTTTAGGCAGCCACTTTCAAGGGCAGATAGAGGTACTTCTTTGAGTATGAGGTAGGGTTGCCATCATGAGGACCAAGTTGTTAAAATTCTCTGTTGATAAGCATTGGATAGCAATACACTCAATGATTATAACCTCAAGTCTTGGTGATTTTTATCAGGTATTTGCAGATAAAGATGATAACTAAGGTGAAAATCCAGTAATGCAGAAGTTCCTCAGTTAGTGATCTACTACAGAAAGCCTGCTGTAGCAGAAGGGAAAACAGTTAAGAATTAAGAGAAAAAAAATTCCCACTTCTTTACCAGTGCTTTATAAAGATGGGGGGAAGGGTAAAAGTAGGGACTCCCACAGGAAATGAACACAGAACATTAATTTACCTCAATTCCAAACACCATTATCCCTCTAGTCAAGTAGCAGGTCTTTGAATTCAAATTATTTTGCCACACTGAAGAAAGCAGGCATCTGAGGAGGGGATTTTAGAGACCTCTTCAGGTATGAGGCACATCCTAGTAAGAGGGTGATTTTTCTGTTCTCTCTGTAGCCCTCCTTGTAGTAATATAGTGAATGCATCCACATGACAAGTTAGTTGAATTTCCTCTATAAATAAAATTGGTGAACAACACCAATTGAAACTTGGAGAGCCACCCACACTTCTAACCAGTCCCAAGTCAGAGATACTGTCTAATAAAAAGGCAGAGGAGACTATTGGAAGGAATGGCTTTCCTTATGTAAAGGAGTAAAGAAAAAGCAAAGGAAAGCAAAGACAAAAATGGCTAGGCTTATTCATCTAGCCTTTCTTTCGTCTTTTTTTTTTTTTGGGGAAAAGGGAAGTTGGAGTGTATATAAAACCTGTGGAGGTCAGAGGACAGCTTATTGGAATCAATCCTCTCTTCTATCATGTGGGTCCTGGAAAATGAACTCAGTTACCATTTATGGTGATAACTGCCATTATCTGCTGAGTCTTCTTGCTGGCCATTATCTGCATTTAAATTGTGCTTTCTGCTTTTAGTCCTGTCTTTTCCCAGTCCTTTCTTCACAAAACTACCATTGTCCTTCCTGTTCATAAATCAGATTATCTGATTCTCCTTCTTAAAACCCTTCAATGTTACCTGTTGACTTCTCCATGAAGTACTGACTGCCTGTCATAATGATCTATGTCTTCCTGTGATGAATCTCATTGCTTCCTTCTGGCCTCCCTTTGTGCTATAGTAATATTGAATGGCATACAGATATTTACATGCCTTCAGTAACCTTATCATATTCTTACAAACCCAAAAGACTGCCCTATGGCCTTGTTCATGTAACTCTTTCCCAGAGTAGTCTTCCCACCTTTGTTTGTTTCTGTTCATATATCCAGACACTACTAAAGTGGAAGTTTTTGGAAGTTTATGTCATGTGATGTAGACTCATGTGGTGCTTTGTTAAGGCAGACTTATGTGGTGTTTTGATGAGGCAAGAGCCATGGGAGGACACTCGATGTTTGGAGAGAGTATAAATAAGACTCAATGGACAGTGATGGCACATTTGCATAGACAGCTTTGTTATGTTTTTTTGGTCTCTTGTCTTTGTGGATCTTTATTTTGTTGAAAAAGGCATGGCAGAGATGTGTGTGTGTGTGTGTGTGTGTGTCTGTGTGTCTGTGTGTGTGTTTGAGCTAGTCCTAGTTGCTCTTGCTGACTCATGTCAACTTAGCAGAGGCCTGGAGATTTCTGTTGGATCATGTTGCTGCTGCTGTTGATTTGTGTTTGAAATTTTGACATTATGGAATAAGACTGTTGGTATCCTGACAAACAGAGATTGGATTTGCCCCCCCAAACTATTTATTATTAAATAGGTCCATATCCCCTTGTCCTTTTTACCATCTTTTCTCCCCTACCTTTGGTCGGTAGGCTAGAAGAGGAATCAAAGCCTTTGAGAACCCTTGTTAAAAATAGGTTTTAAAAAAATATAAGTCTACACATTACTCAGATAATACTTCCTCTGAAGCCTTTCTTGGGAACTTCACTTGCCACTGAATTTTTCCCCTGTGTACCATGGCACCTACATCTCTCTCATCATTTACCAGATCCTATTGAAGATATCTATTCATATGTCTCTTTCTTATTCAGTAGAATGAAGCCTCTTTGGTGATGGAGCTGAGGGAACTCAATATTCCAAAGACAGGCAAGTTGTATAGAGAGGACAAAGGCAATAGAAGTTTTAATGTGTCCTTCAAGATACAGCAATTGTTTGAGCTTTCTTCCTGTTTAACTGAGGTCTGCTTTTCTACTGGCTCATGCATTTGTGAAAAGTTGCCCATTCATCAAACTTGGATTTGTGGAATGCCTGAATTTGAAGTACATGGTCATATTGTTTTACCTTTAGGGAAAAATGTTTTTCAGACACTGAAGTAGGGCTGCCAGAGAGAGGTGGTTTCATGACTCTATTAGCTAGGGCAGCTGTCTAATTTGACTTGTGCTTAGCTAGGGTCTACCTATAACACATTGCTCATTGGTCACCACAGTGTTATTAATGTTCAGTTAGTATTTGTGGGATTGTTGATACTCAGGTTCTGGGCAGAGTATAGATTTCTTGTAGACAGAGCTGTTTCCCACATAGCTATGGTTTGAAGAAGACTATAAAATTGTAGAAACCACATGGATGGGGTGGAGCTCTAGACCAATTCTGATGATCGATGAGATGTTTCTCTTTTGGCATTTTGCTTAAACCAGTGTGGAGGCTAACATTTTAGTATAATTTACCATTGAGACTGGTCCTGTGCCTCAAATTCCAGAGTATTGCTTCAGATATACATGTAAGGTTTACACCAAAGCTAATGCCAACAAAATGAAGCATAGATCAAGAACAACTTGGCCCATCTAAGTTGGCCACTTTCACTACACTGTCATTTCTCAGAAACCTGAGATGATTCTTTCTGAAAAAAAAAAAAAAAAGAAAAAAAAAGATAAAGGAATTACATCTTATAGTATCCAGAAGAAAATGTGCTCCAAGTAGCAACATCTTTATTGGAGAAATGCCAGTTAAAAAGTCTGATGGAACAGTTTTGTTCAGACCATCTGTTAGTTAGTAGAACAGTCTATGTTTAACCCCTTTGTGCTAGGATATAACCATTGATTAATCTAGTAGGTCAGTGCATCAGGGACTGGGGTTCTTAAGAGGGGGCATGTCACTTCAAGGAGCTTAAATTTTAATAGCAGAGACGAGAGATACATGATCTTGTAAAAGAAAACAGAATATCCTATATGTGGTAAAACAGTTACCAAATGTGGTGGAAGTACCAGTCAGATGGAGGTCACTCTTGGCTAGGAGATAAGAAAATGCTCCCAGGGTATCTGAAGGCAAGTGGAAAGGGTGAAAATTGTGAACATTCAGGATATAGGGACTATTATAACATAGTCATATTATAACATAACATGCTGACTATTATAACATAGTAAGGAAGGTTCAAGGTAGTCTGTAGATGAGAATCATCTGAGAAAGGCATACAGAATGTGGAAATAAAAAGAGAATAACAGATAAATTGTTTTTAAGTTAGACAAAGGACACATTTGATGGTCAAATAAAGGGGTTAAGGATTTTTCTTTATCCAGAAGACGGTATGTGTCAGTGTCTTGCTCATAGGTGTGCTTGAGAAGGATATTTGGAGCATCCTTGCCAGTGTAGGTTAAGTGCTGATCTATTTTCTCTAACCCCAGGGGAGGTAGAAATGCATCCATTGCTTCTGCAACTCAAGATGGAATGCACTGGGCTTTGCAGACTTGGAACTATATTTTTCTTTTATTGTCTGCTACTAGATTGATAGTCTGCAGGTCATGGCTCAGGCCATGAAAACTAGCCTCGCTGGGATGATAGGGTACATTTTTTTCTTCTAGATTTTGAGCCTATGTGAACTTTGTGGGATTTGTGTTAAATCTAGGCTAACTTTTCAATGTTATCTTGATGTTCCTTTGTTGTATGTATATATTAATGCACACACATATATGATATCTTTTAATTTTGGGAGATAACTACCTATGGCATTGTCTCTGCCCTTTCCCCATTTTTATAGCATATTAGATGCTTTGTGATTATATTTGTGGATTTCTCTTCTATGTAATTCAGAGTTTCTGCATCACATTATTTTAGTTATTTTTCTATTGCTGTGAAGAGACACTATGACTAAGGAAACTTATATAAGAGAGCATTTAATGGAAGCTTGCGTATTTTTTCCAAGTGTTAGCTTATGGCCAGCAAGAAGCAGTGCAGTGGGCAGGAACACATGGTGCTCTAACAGTAGCTGAGAGCTTTTGTCTGATCCACAAGCAAGAGAGAGAGAAAGAGAGAGAGAGAGAGAGAGAGAGAGAGAGAGAGAGAGAGAGAGAAGGAGAGGAAGAGGGAGAGGGTGAAAATGAAGAGGAGGGAGAGGGTGAGGGAGAACTGGAATGACTTGGGCTTTGAAACCTCAAAACCATAAAACCCACCCTAGTAACACACTTCCACCAGCAAGGCCACAACTCCTAATCCTTCTCAAGTAGTTTCACAAACTGGGGACCAAGGAATCAAATATATGAGCTTATAGAGCTATTATCACTTAAACCACACACATCTATATTAAACTACCTTATGGTGAGGAGAACATGAAATTATATCTGAAGTATCTCTTTATTTCTTTTTTTATTTTATTTTTTATTTTATTATTATTTTTTTATTATTTTTTTGCTATCAGATACTGTATGATTTATTTGTAGCATTTCAGAAAGATAAAGAACTAAGGCCAGGGAAGTTACATAAATCCCATACAGTTGCCCAGTGAGAAAATGGTAAAATTGGGGTTAAAGTCTAATACTTAAATACTCTCTCCTTGCCTTGCATGCAGAAGGCAGAGACACTGTGTGCTTTCCAGTCATAGACAGATTCCCTCATGGGTTCAAGATGCATCTCTCCCACACAAAATATGAAACCTCTTTGGTCTGTTCCTGCTGAGTCTAGATCCAGTGTTAATTATCACCTGATTATAGCCCATTATTATTTAGGAGGGTGTTGAGGGGTTGAGTTTGCAAACATATTTCAGTAGTACCTCAAGCCCTCGGGCCACAAGGGCTGTTGCATTTCTCACTGTGTGTAGTTTTTACAAGTCTCTGTTGTTCATTAGGGTAAGAATTTATTTTTTTATTTATTTTTATTTTTTTATTGGATATTTTATTTACATTTCACATGTTGATCCCTTACCCCATTCCCCACCCACCTGGGAACCCCTATCCCCTTACCCCTCCTCCTTCTTCTCTGTGGATGTAACCCCTACCTACCCCCCCCACTCCCACTTCCCCACCCTCAAAATTCCCACCCCCTGGGGCGTCCAGCCTTCATGAGGTCAAGGATCTCATCTTCCACCTATGCCCAGCAGGGCCCTCCACTCTTATGTATTCAGCTGAAGCCCTGGATTCCTCCCTAAGTGCTCCCAGGCTGGTGGTTTAGACCTTGGGAGCTGTGGTTGGTTGGTATTGTTGCCCTCCTCATGGGGCCACAAACCCTTTCAGCTCCTTCAGTCCTCACTCTAACTCCTCCATTGAGAACCCCATTATCAGTTCAATGGCTAGTTGTGAGCATCTTCCTCTGAATATGTCAGACTCTTGAAGGCCTCTGAGGAGAAATCCATATCAGGCTCTTATCAGCATGCACTTCTTGACTTCCACATCAGCATCTACCTTTGGTGACTGCACATGGGATGAATACTCAGGTGGAAAGGTCTTCAAATGGCCCCTCCTTCAGTTTCTGTCCCTCACTTTGTCTCCATATTTGCTCCCTTGAGTATTTTGTTGCTCCTTCTAAGAAGAACTGAATCACCCCCACTTGGTCTTCCTTTTTTATGAGCTTCATGTGGCCTGTGAGTTGCATCTTGGGCATTTCAAGATTCTGGGCTAATATCCAATAATCAGTGAGTGAATACCATGTGTGTTTTTTTGTGATTGGCTTACTTCACTCAGGATGATAATTTCTAGTTCCATCCATTTACCTAGGAAACTCTCGAATTCATTGTTTTTAATAGCTGAATAATACTCCATTGTGTAAATATACCACATTTTTTGAATCCATTCCTCAGTTGAAGGACATCTGGGTTCTTTCCAGCTCCTGGCTATTATAAATAAGGCTGCTATGAACATAGTTGAGCATATGTCCTTGTTATATGTTCGAAATATCTCTTTATATTCTCCATGTTTATTCTGAACTAATGCCATCACATAGTAAGTTTATGGCATGGGAATAAATCTTTGACAGGGATAAAAAACAGTGTTCATACAAGTATGACCCTCCTTGGCTGCTTTTAATAAAATTTGTCTGGAGAAAATCTAGGTGATAGACCCAGTATTAGGGCAAGAGCTGAGCAGCACATGGATTAGTCAACAAAGTTCTTGCTATATAAGGATGAAGACCTGGGTTTAGATCCTCAGTACTAATGTAGAAAGTACATTTCCTGTGTGTCCAACACTGAGGAAGTGGAGAAAGAAAGATTCCAGGAGCTTGTTGAACAGCTGATCTAGATAGTGTGTAAGCTCCAGGTTTAATAAAGTAAGACCCCAGTGTCAACCTATGAACTCTGTATATGTACACATGCAACACATACACACACATACACACACACACACACACAGTGGAGAAAGAAAGGAAAGGAAGAGAAGGAGTGGGAGGGAGGAGAAACAGAGCAAGAGCGAGAACAGAGAGAGAAAGAATGGAAGGAAAGGGGGAGGGGAGGCCAGTATAAGTTTGTTCAATAAATTCTTAAATTGAGATAGATGCCCAGGTTTGAGGGTCATTTAAATAACAAAAGAAGAGAAAAACAAGCAGTGAAGCTTTGAGCTTTAAAAAGATGACAAATGTTGGTAGATGATAAAGTTAATAAAATGAGTTTTTAAAAACATTAAAGCATAAAGGCCAGAGAGATGTCTCAGTGATTAAGAGCATGCACTGCTCTTGAAGAGGACACTAGTTCATTTTCTAACACTCATAACAGGTGGCTTACAATTGCCTATAACTCCTGTTCCAGGGAACCCATCAGTATCTTGGCAACTGCAAGCACTTGTACTTGTGGTAATCATAAACTTCTGGGAGTACATAAATAAACAAACAAATAAATAAATAAATAAGGAAATAAATAATAAAATCTGTTAAAACATTGAAAACTTGCACTTTCAATATTTTGATTTAGTATACTCTGAACTTACATGTCGAAAGTAGAAAAGTTTGTTGTGGAAGGACCTACTCAATTTGGAACATTTTCTTTTTTGTGTTTTGCAATTCTAGTATAAAATTGACTATTCTTCACTGATGCTAAGAATCCATCTCTTCTTATGTGTTCCATAGCCACTCCAAGTAAGTTAGTGAAGGAGGTTTGTGTGGGGGGGACGGGGGGAGTGAGGTGAAGTTGGAAGTCAGAGCTGCCATCATTCCCTCATTGCTTCTTTCTTTTGTCATTTATCAATAAGACTTCCTTAGGTATCAAATTACCTTTATAAAGCAATGACTTGAATTAGGTCCTCCTTGCTTCATATTTATTGAAATCATCTCCCTAACCAATTTCTAAGTTCATTGTGGTAGAACACTATGTCATATTTTAAAAACAACTTCTTCAATTCTGTAGCAGTTCTGGGATGTTTGTCCCCAGTAGGAGAACAATAGATGTTTTCAGAATCTATGAAAGAATTTCAGAGGACATGATGTGTCAAAGTTATAGGGAGAAACAAAGTGGTGAAGTGAAGCCAGGTGTGTGGCTTTATTCACTAAAATAGTCAAACACTTTAGCGTGAATAACACACTATTATTTCTTCTCCCTGCAATAGTTTTAAAGAATTGTGTACCAAATTTGTTTTCATTTATGTGAAGAATAACTCATTTCCGCAATCCACCTTCAGTTTCAACACTGTCTTTCAATTGCGGCCATGATTCAGCTTCTCTTTCTTTGTGACAGCATTGTCTCTTTTTAACTGGGAACTAAAAGAAACTTTGAATAGTGACTTTTGAACTTCTTGAGTAATTTTCTAAGTCTTTCTGAATGGCTGAGTGCCAGTCATCTGTGCAGTCCTTGGTTCTATCATTCATTACACTGCTCCTCAGCTAAAATTCTTTTCATCCTTTGGGAATTTGATAACTGACCTGTGTTTAATTGCATTTGTCAAAATACATCTTAGCTTTCTCTACTTGCCCCCTCATTTTTCCTTTGAAGCTTCGGCTCCCTTGATTTTAGAGTGTGCGGGACTGGGGTGGGTGGGAATTGATGCCTGCCTGGGCTTTTTCAGTACCAGCAGCAACATTAGTTCTATATTTTTTTGTTCTGCCACTGAAAAATGCCTCAGCCCACACATAACTGGTTATCATTCTCTTCCTGTTTCCCCCACCCACATCATCTTCCTGCTCCCTCTCCCTAAATGCCTGCCCCCTTTCTCAGTCGCCACTTGTATTCAAAGCTCCAGAATGATTTCATTCATCACTGTCACAGTCGCTGTTGATGGTAAACTCTTCTGTGTTTTATCTGTGGCCCCCAGTAAATGAGTTTGCATTTAATATTTTAAGGAGTTTTCTTTGTTCCTGACATCTTTCCACCCACAGATACTTGTACTTATGTGGCTTGCTGTCACTTTTTCCCTCTGCCAGTTGGTTGGCAGGAACCAGTCTCTTCCAGAAGATGTGAGAGGATCATCCTGTCACTTGGGAAATCTGTCTCATCATCATCTGACATTGGTTACAAGTGCTTACTTTTTCTTTGGGTGAGAAAGACAGACTTAACAAGAAAAGGGACAATTTAAGAATTTGGCAGAGGCTGCTAAAAGTTTCAAGTGATCAAGCTGGACACTTGGAAATTTGGGGGTTGAGATTATGTCCTGAACTGACCTACTGTTAGATAGGGTTTTTTTGTTTATTTATTTATTTTCATCCCAAATGTTGCCCCCAGTCTCTCCTTACAGAGTTCTTACCCCAGCCTTCTCCCTTTCAACTGTGAGAGGGTACCCCCTCCCCCATATTCCCCTGGGGCATCAAGTTTCTACAGAATTGAACACAATTTCTACATCCTCTCCCACTGAGGCCAGACAAGGCAGCCCTCTGCTACATGTGTGCTAGGGACCTCGAACCAGCACAGGTATGCTCGTTGGTTGGTAGTTTAGTTCCTGGGAGCTCTGAGGGGTCCAGATTGGTTGATTCTGTTGGTCTTCCTATGGGGTTGCCATTCCCTTCAGCTCTTTCAGTCCTTCCCCTAACTCTTCCACAGGAGTCCCAACCTCAATCCAATGGTTGACTGTATTTTCATCTGTCTCAGTCAACTGCTGGTAGAGCCTGGGAGAGAACAGCCATGCTAGGTTTCTGACTGCAAGCACATCAATAAGAGTGTCAGGGTTTGTTGTCTACCAATGGGATGGATTTCAAGTTTGGCTGGTCACTGGTCCCTGCTTCAGATTCTGCTCCATGGTTTTTTTTTTTTTTGATCCTGCATTTCTTTAAGACATGAAAACTTTTATAGGTATGTTGGTGTCCACATCCCTCCACTTGGGGTGGGGGGCTGTCTGACTCCTGGAGGTGGTCTTTTCGAGTTTCGTATCCTCACAGTTAGGCATTTTGGCTAAGATTACCTACAATGATTCCTGGGAGCCTTTCCCATCTAAGGTCTCTGGGACTTTCTAGAGTAGAGATTCCCTTCCCCCCACCTTTCACACACCCCCACCGTAACTGCATATTTCCATTCATTCTCCTGATCATCTAAGCTTCTTTCCTGTATCCCTCCATACCTGATCATGCTCTCCATTTCCCATTCCCATCCCCTCTCCTGCCCTGGTCTCTCCCTTCCTCTACTTCCCATGATTATTTTGTTCCCCCTTCTAAGTGGTATTGAAGCATCTTCACTCGGGTCTTCCTTCCTGTTAAACTTCTTACTGTCTGTGGGTTGTGGTCTAGGTATTCTGTACATTTTGGCTAATATCTACTTATCAGTGAGTACATACCATGAATATCCTTTTGGGACTGGGTTATTTCATTTAGGATGCTATTTTCTAGTGCTACCCATTTCCCTGAAAAATTCATGATGTATTTGTTTTTAATAGCTGTGTAGTATTTCATTGTGTAAATGAACCACAATTTCTGTACCCATTCTTTGGTTGAGGGACTTCTGGATTGTTTCTAGCTTCTGACTATCACAAATAAGACTGCTATGAACATAGTGGAGCACATATTTTGTGATATGGTGTAACATCTTTTGAGTGGTATAGCTGGGTCTTCTGGTAGAACTATTTTCAATTTTCTGAGGAACTGCCAGGTTGATTTCCAGAGTGGCTGTACCAGTTTGCAATCCCACCAGCAATGGAGGAGTGTTACTCTTTCACCATATCCTCTCCAGTATCTTTGAGTATTCTGTTTTTTTTTTTTTTATCTTAGCCATTCTGATTGGTATAAGATAGAATCTTAGCGTCATTTTGATTTGCATTTCCCTGAAGACTAAGGATGTCGAACATTTCTTTCAGTGCTTCTTGACCATTTGAAATTTCTTCTGTTGAGAATTCTCTCTTTTCTCTACCCCATTTTAAAATTGGGTTATTTTGGTTTTTTGGAGTCTAACTTCTTGAGCTGTTTATATATTTTGGATATTAGCCCTCTGTCCAATGTAGGCTTAGTGAAGATCTTTTTTCAATCTGTAGGCTGCTGTTTTGTCCTATTGACCATGTCTACTGCCTTACAGAAGCATTTCAGTTTCAAGAGGTCCCATTGATCCAATGCTGGTCTTAGAGCCTGAGCCATTGATATTCTGTTCAAGAAAATTTCTTCTGTGTCAATGCGTTCATGGCTATTTCCCACTTTCTCTTCGATTAGTTTCAGTATATTTGGCTTTATGTTGAGTTCCTTGATCCACATGGACTTGAGCTTTGTGTAGGGTGGTAAATATGGATCAATTTGAATTCTTCTGCATTCTATATACCAATTAGACCTGTATCATTTGTTGAAGATGCTTTTTGTTCCCATTGTATGGTTTTGGCTTCTTTGCCAAAAATCAAGTGTCTGTAGGTGTATAGGTTTAGTTCAGGGTCTTTTGTCTTTTTTTTTTTTATCAAAAAGGCATCTTTTAATTATAAATACATTTTAGTTGTAGCAGTAAAATACAAAATGTGTAGCCCAAGGCTGGCCTCGAACTTTTGATTCTCCTGCCCCTGCCTCCTTCAACAAATCCTACCTGCGTGGGCCACCACTTTTTTTTTCTTATAAGGAAAACATTTAATTGTGATTGGCTTACAGTTCAGACATTTAGTCCATTCTTTCCTTTTTTAGTTATGAATATTTTTTTATTGGATATTTTCTTTATTTACATTTCAAATGCTATCCCTTTTCCAGGTCTCCCCTCCGGAAATCCTCTAAGCCATCCCCCTTTCCCCTGCCTCTATGAGGGTGCTCCCCCATCTACCCACCCACTCCAGCCTTCCTGCCCTGGGGTTCCTCTACACTGGGATATTGAACCCCTATAGAACCAAGGTACACTCCTCCCACTGATGTACAACAAGGCCATCTTCTGCCACATACTCGGTCAGAGCCATGAATCCATCTGTCCGACCTTCCATGTGCACTCTTTGGTTGGCAGTCCAGTCCCTAGGACCTCCAAGGGTTCTGGCCGGTTGACATTGTTGTTCTCCTTTTACTGGGTCTTATATTAAATTCCATTGATTAACTTGTCTACCTCTGTGCCAATATCATGTCATTTTTTAATGTATGTAAATATATACATATAGTTTAAAAGAAATTTTTTTATCTGAGTTGATAATGTTCCTCTCAAGAGTCAAAGACCATCTAACATGAACCCAATCACCAGGAATGAAAAGCTATCTTTTGAGTCATTAGTATGGGTTATCTAAGAGGCTTATGAAACACACAGCTTGTTTCTCTTGCCCTTGGTTGCTCCCTGAAATAGGATGTATGTCTCTATTATTAAAGACACCATGCATTTCAGGTTCAATACCTAGAAGTCTTTGAGCTGGGATCAGCATAATGCAGCTTTCATGGTACCACAAGCTACCATGAAAACTTCCAAAAAAGGGAAGTAATTAATAATCCTGCCCAGCTAAGATGCCCATGAACTACAAAATGACAAGCATGGCATGTTAATCCTAGTAGTTTAGTAGTGGTATGCTTACCTTCATGGTAACCAACAGCTCTCTAATTTGGCTTAAGATCTTCTCAACAAAAGTGAAAATATACCTCATATTGGAAAGCTAACCAGCTACCTGGGGCTAGAGAAATGTTGGTTGTTGGAGAAGAAATTACAACAAACACTTTACTAAACCAGTATAATCCCCAACTGCATTTTAAGTATCTGTTTTTATACCTAAATATAAGTATAGTTTTCAGCCTATATCAAAGAAACTTTTCTTCACAAGAGATAGAGACCATGGAAAAAGTCCACAACCAATTAAAATGATGGGTTGTGGAACCTGTCCAGATGGGTACACCTAGTAAACAACTACTATACTTAAGGCTTAGGTAACATTGTAGAGGAGGTGGCTGGAAGACAGCCAAGCAATCATGGAGGTATTGTGAGATTCTGTCTCCTAGAAATATCAGAAGCTACACCATAAAGTCTTACTAAGGAAATTTCTTAAACAAGGATAACAGTAGGCAACCTAACATGATTAGGGGTTGGGTAGAGCCTAGGAGGCAGTAACTTCATACAAAGTATTATAGGCAACCAAGGAATGCTGATATTGAGAGAGAAATAGTCTACCCAGGGAAGAGCATCATCACTGATTATCCAATTCCAAATGGTCAGCCCTGAAATCATATGTACAAATAATATCATATAGATTAAAAATTTTATATTTAGTGATATATATGTATACACACGCATGTATATAGAACAATTAATGCAAAAGAGATCATGAGTTTAAAAGAGAGCAAAGAGACTTATATGGGAGGATTTGGAGGGAGAAAAGAGAAATGGAAAGGATGTAATTATAATTATAATCTCAAAATTAAAAGAAATAGTCGTCTATCTTGTATCATTTCTCATTTTAACTATAACATTTGAATAATGATGAAAATGTTTATAATATTATTATGATAGTAAAGAAACCATCAAAATACATAGAGATGGTAAACAGTGCTTCATAGAGCAAGGAGATCATGGTAAACTGTTGACAAATGAAAGTGTGTAAGTTGTTGAATGTTGTTAAGGATGCTAGTCTTGAAACACAGTAAGGGCTGGAAAGATGACCTCAGGGTGAAGAAAGCATACTGTTCTTGTAGAGGGCATGAGTTTAGTTCCAAATGCCCAAGTTGGGTGGACCACAGCAACCTGTAATTTCAGGTCTAGGGCATCAAACATCCTCTTCTACACTCCATCGACACATACTCTCAAATCTACATACACACCCTTCTTGCATTTGTACATAATTGAAAATAACAATAAAATCCTTAAAAATAATATTTGTAGGAATTTGGATACGTTATACACTATATATATCAT
Source organism: Grammomys surdaster (assembly GCF_004785775.1). Classification (NCBI taxonomy): domain Eukaryota; kingdom Metazoa; phylum Chordata; class Mammalia; order Rodentia; family Muridae; genus Grammomys; species Grammomys surdaster. Next base: position 9,065,083 of record NW_021604562.1, on the reverse strand, counting down.
AGTGTTCCAATAAAACCGATTATTTTATAAAACCAATATACAAAGTAATAAAGACAATGTTGAGTTCCAGTTAAACAAGAGAGAATGAATGAATGAGTGATGAATGAGTGATTGAATGAATTCTGATTTCTGTGGGGAAAAGCAAAACTCTAGTCAGGATTCTTAAAATATTACACAAAGTACTGAGACAGAGTTGAAGTTTCAATATTTTTTGAATATTATCTCTTTTGGAAGTATCAAATACTTCTGTAATTTAAAAACTATCAAATTTTATTCCCCATGATAGAAGAACTTTAATGAAATGCTTGCAAAAGGATAGTATGTGGTATATCAACTTAGAAGCTAGTGAGGTTTTCAACAATTTGAAAAAAGCACTCCTGAAAGTATACAATATTTTCTTGCTTGAGAAGTTTTCAATATCTTGCAGAATACATTTTATTAGGAGCTAAGCCAGATCCTCCCCCTCTCTGTTCTCTTACTGCACAAGCATCTCTAAGTAGTATGTCTCTCCAGATTTATATTAGAATAAAAAAAATGATGTGTCAACATGTTTTACTAACCAAATTAATGAGGCATAGAGGATAAAAAGAAATTAATCATGCAGAGTAGACTGTTTTATTGAAAGTTCATCTTAGTTATAAGCCTTTATTGGTGCTGTGAAGCAAAGGTACAGATTGTTCTCTTTTAGTCCATGCCTTTTGTTACCCTACCACCTAGCATCTATTCTAATAGCCATGAGAACCAAGAGCAGGTCAGAGAAGTGGCCTGGAACCTAAATTTTATCTGATTTATGTCACCTCTCTCAAACACAGGAGAAAAAATGGAAGAAATATCAACTGAAAGCTAAGTTAAGGGGGAGGTGGTTATATTTTTCCTTATCATTAGTTGCAAACTGAGTATTGGAAACTTTGAAATGGGAAGTAACAACAGCTGCTGGAAGTGGCACTCCAATTATGGCATGAGTCAATGGAAGGAAAGAAACTTCTGAATGACTTCATTTCCTTGCACATGTGATAAGGAAATGTGTGTGAATCTGCACACTGATGTCTGGGAAGAAGGGAAGAACAGTGGGGTGAGGTTCAGATTAGTTGGAATTTTTAGGGTTACTTCTAACATCTGTTTCCTTTGGTGTTTTTGGTTAAAAACAGTTCTGAAACATCAGAAAAACTATTTTGGTTCAGATCCAATTGAGTTGCTGCTTACCTAAACTATTCTATACTGTCTTTGTCATATATATGAGCAATCTCAAATTCACAGGGCATAAGCACATTTTCCAAGACTACATGATAGAAGAATAAAGCAACAGGGATCTGAAACCAAAGGATTTTGCATGCGTTCTGTCTTCTTTAGCATTTGAGGGTCAGGCTAAGCCCCATTTTGGTGTCAGGAGCCACCTAAGCACTGCAGTTATTGTTCCCATGTAACTTTGTTTCAGAATCATGTCTTCTCATAGATACTTCCCATTGAGTGTTGATTGCAGCCTAAAAGAGGGGTCAGAATTATTATATTTGGGGACACTATACATTAAAAGAAGTGACAGAAAATACATAGTCACATTAAGATTTTGTTTAAGAAATTCATTGCATATGCATTACATACCCACAAACGAATCTGCATACAGATCTGACACTTTCTTTGAAAGCTTGCAAGTTCTAATTTTGAGGGTTTGCCAACCACTTAAGCATCATTTCAAAGCTTTTTATGTATAAATTAAAGCAATATCACTGACAAGCTAGAGACTACTATAGATAGAACCATAAGAATGTGCAGTCTCCACAAGCCTACATAATGCCCTGCAAAATTACAGTGTGTGATATATTAGAAACATTCTTAGGAAGTTAAATGGTGAAGAGTAATTGAACTCTCAATTGGATTCTTTTAAACTTTGCTCATGAAGTTGTTATAAAAATGTTATGATTCATATTTATTTCCTATTATTGTTTGTAATAGTAGTTGTTGTTGGTGGTGTGTGTATGCTTGTGTGCTTGCATGTGCGTGTGCGTGTGCGTGTGCGTGTGCGCGTGTGCGTGTGCGTGTGTGTGTGTGTGTGTGTGTGTGTGTGTGTGTTTTGAGACAGGGTTTCTCTGTGTAGCCTCGGCTGTCTTATAGCCCACTTTGTAGTCCAGACTGGGCCTCGAGCTCACAGAAATCTGCCTGCCTCTTCGACTTGAGTGCTGGGATTAATAGTATGCATCATCATTGCCTGCTTTATATTTGTTTTTCTTAAGATTATAATTTAAATAAATTACAACATTGTTCCCTTCCCTTCCCCCCTCCCCATGCTTTTTTCCCACTTTCCCCCTCCATGCTTTTTTTCCACATATACCTCTCTCCACTTTCCATCAAACTCATGGCCTCTTTTTAAATAGATTGTTATGACATGTATATATGTATTCCTAAATTTACACACTTAAAATAAAGCAAGGAACTCCCAAATTAAATTGTTTTTGTAAGTTTAGTTTTTATGTACTGATCAGCTTCAACTGGAGAAAATCAACAGACCCAAACTTTCTGTAGCTCCTTGGTTTATTGTAATGGTAGTTGAATTTTTAAAAGAATATGTTCATAAATCCCAAAGGACTAAGGAGGAAAGATGCACACAGTTCTGAAAGGAGCTATTGTTTCTTGGCGATGTAAGCTGTAAAGCTTGTCTCTTGTACTCTGATGAAAAATGGCAGGTGAAGTAGCCTCTGGTATGTACTGGATTTCTGAAACATACAATTAGGTTAGGGCCGTGAAACATTTTGTACTTGACAATACAGTTCAGAGTATCTGAACAAGATATGCTAGATGAAGGAGTATGTTTCACATATGGTTTTCAGGGTGAAATTCTGTGTGTGATTCTTTAGAGTTTTTATAAAAAGACTTTTATTTGTTTGTGTCATACATTTTAGTAGTTGTGGTAAATATTGGCCAAGGCAAGCTAACTTTGTAGGGAAATTCAGATTTTCATGTTTGCTTTATGTCCCTATTAAATGTGAATGAGCTGATGAAAGAAAAATAACTAAATCATATTAAGTTTACTATATTTTAGCCATTGTATTATAGTAAGAAAAATGAATACTTAATAAAGGGTTCTGAATTCAGAACAATATAATGCATTTTAGAGATATTAATTTCTATGGTAGATGTACTGTAAGATGAAAGTAAATATTAATAGGAATGTAGGTCTCGGAAAATCTCACTCAATTGTACATGTACACGTTGACATTCTCTTTTGCCCTAGAAGCATTAGTATCTCTTCATGTACTTAAAAGGAGTAAATAGTGAATGCATTCTGGATTCATAGTTAACTATATGTTTTAAGAGGGATAAGTTTGTTATTCTAAAGAAAAGCACTTATAATGAAAAATTATACATAAATTTACTCCAAAATATTTAATTTATTAAAGCCAATATCTCTGTGTGAATTCTCAGAAGCATCTTTTATATATTACAATTTATTTACTAATGGTTGTTTTTATGCTATAGTCACAGAGCCAACTAGCTGCAAAAGAAAGTTTATGGTCTACAAATCCAGAGTATCTATTTGCTCTTTATACCAATATTTTCCAGATACTTGCTTATATGATTTCATCAAAAGTTTCATGCTAACACAACATCCATTTGCTGTGTAAATAATGAATACATTGTTACTTACATTAATAAACAACATTTATTTACAGTTATACTTATTTTTAGAGGACTTAATAAGTCCTTTATATATCACAAAATTTCATACATGCAGCCTATTATTTACTTTAATAATTCACAAGAGTGCAGGCATGTACTTCTGATTATTTTTATATCTTTTTTATTGGATGTTTTATTTACATTTATTATGTTGTCCCCTTACCCATCTCCCACCCACCCAGGAACCCCCTATTCCCTCACCCCTCTTCCTGCTTCTCTGTGGATATACCCCTACCTACCCCCCACTCCCACCTCCCCACCCTCAAAATTCCCACTCCCTGGGGCGTCCAGCCTTCATGAGGTCAAGGATCTCTTCTTCCACCTATGCCCAGCAGGGCCCTCCACCCTTACATATTCAGCTGAAGCCCTGGATCCCTCCCTAAGTGCTCCCAGGCTGGTGGTTTAGACCCTGGGAGCTGTGGTTGGTTGGTATTGTTGCTCTTCTCATGGGGCCACAAACCCTGAGTTTTTAATCTTAGCCATTCTGACTGGTGTGAGATGGAATCTCAGGGTTGTTTTGATTTGCATTTCCCTGATGACTAAGGATACTGAACATTTCTTTAGGTGCTTCTCGGCCATATGAGTTTCCTCAGTTGAAAATTCTTTGTTAAGCTCTATATCCCATTTTTTAATAGGGTTATTTGGTTGTCTGGAGTCTAATTTCTTGAGTTCTTTGTATATATTGGATATTAGCCCCCTATCAGATGTAGGATTGGTAAAGATCTTTTCCCAATTTGTTGGTTGTCGTTTTGTCTTATTGACAGTGTCCTTTGCCTTACATAAACTTTGCAATTTTATGAAGTCCCATTTGTCAATTCTTGATCTTAGAACATATGCCATTGGTGTTCTGTTCAGGAACTTTTCCCCTGTGCCCAAGTATTCGAGGCTCTTCCCCACCTTCTCTTCTATTAGTTTCAGTGTATCTGGTTTTATGCGGTGGTCCTTTATCCACTTAAACTTGAGCTTTGTTCAAGCAGATAAGAATGGATCAATTTTCATTCTTCTACATGTTGTCCTCCAGTTGAACCAGCACCATTTGTTGAAAATGCTGTCCTTTTTCCACTGGACAGTTTTAGCTCCTTTGTCAAAGATCAAGTGACCATAGGAGTGTTGGTTCATTTCTGGGTCTTCAATTCTATTCCATTGATCTTCCTGCCTGTCTCTGTACCAATACCAAGTAGTTTTTATCACTATTGCTCTGTAGTACAGCTTGAGGTCAGGGATGGTGATTCCTCCAGAAGTTCTTTTATTGTTGAGAATAGTTTTCGCTATCCTGGATTTTTTGTTATTCCATATGAATTTGAGAATTTCCTTTTCTAACTCTGTGAAGAATTGAGTTGGGATTTTAATGGGGATTGCATTGAATCTGTAGATTGCTTTTGGCAAGATGGCCATTTTTATTATATTAATCCTGCCAATCCATGAGCATGGGAGATCTTTTCATTGTCTGAGATCTTTGATTTCTTTCTTCAGGGACTTGAAGTTCTTGTCATACAGGTCTTTCACTTGCTTGGTTAGATTCACACCAAGGTATTTTATATTATTTGCAACTATTGTGAAGGGTGTCATTTCCCTAATTTCTTTTTCAGTCTGTTTATCTTTCATGTAGAGGAAGGCTACTGATTTGTTTGAGTTGATTTTATAACCAGCCACATTGCTGAAGTTGTTTATCAGGTTTAGGAGTTTTCTGGTGGAAGTTTGGGGGTCACTTAAATATACTATCATATCATCTGTAAATAGTGATATTTTGACTTCTTCCTTTCCTATTTGTATCCCTTTGACTTCTTTTTGTTGTCTAATTGCTCTGGCTTATTTTTATATCTTATTTCAAAAAATGCCTAAGTCTTTTGATTATTTTTGAATCAGTGTTTTTAATACTGATTTTTAAGAGATCTAGCTAGTCTAAATATTAATTCCTATCAAAGACATCAGTTACAAAATGTACTGCCATTCAGGACAGTGTACCGTAGTTAAGAATGGTTGGATGCACAACATTTTTCATTTGTACCTTTTCTGGTTTTGTTTGTGCTTTCAAAGTCAGGAAGTGGTGGCCTAATACAATGTGAACATTTTCTACAATGCTTTATCCTTAGGGGCTTTACAGTTTTATTTCTTATGTTTAGGCTTCTAATCCATGTTGGGTTAATTTCTGTATATGTACAATGTCTAATTTCTGTTTTACACAAGTCTATCTAGTATTGCTACTATCACTTGTTGAAAAGACTTATATTTTCCTATTAATTGTAATTTCTACCGTTGTTGAAAACCAAACTGTTATAGACATGCACATATTGGTTCCATTGTCCTGTGTGTCTCCTTATGCTGCTTTTTAAATGCTTTAATCACTGTAATTTTGATTGTCTTCTTGTATTGTACTCAGAAAAAAGTTACGAAAGAATTAGATTAACATAGCAATTGAGACAGTTGCATGCCTAGTACAAAACTCTATACATCTCATTAAATTTCTATACAGTTAGAATCATCATTCTGAAGCCATGGAACATTGCTTAGTGTTTTACATTTTCACTATCAATCACATTCTTATGCACTTATTCTAATTAGTGTAGTTTTATAGAAATCTTATAAGATAGAAACTGTGTGTCTTTTATGTCTGTTCTTTTAAAAGACTTTGACTTATTCATGACTTCTTGAAATTTCATGTGAACTTATGGAAAGACTTGTCTTTATATATAAAGCTTTCTTGATTTTTTTTTGCCATTGAATTGAATCTGTAGATCATTTTGGATAGCACTGCCATCTTTAAAATCTTAAATCTTCCTGTCTGTGAACATAAATATCTTAATATTTATTTAAATCTTTAACTTGCTTCACCAATATTTTAGTTATCAGTATATAAAAATTCATTTCTATGATTAGATTTATCCTTAAATATTTTATTCCTTTAGTTGATGTTGTAACTATACCTGATATTTAGTTTCTATTTTGGATAGTTCATGGCTGGTATTGAAATGCATTTGACTTCTGTATACTAATGTCTCCTATAACTATGTTAGAGTTATTAACATTAATAGATTTTTGTGGATTCTATCGGATTTTTATATAGTGAATCATGTCATTGGTTTAAAAGTGTTACTTCTTTGCAACTTAGATGTCTTCATTGTTTTGTTGTTGTTATTGTTGTTGATCTGCACTGGCTAGATATTCCAGTACTATTTTTAATAGCAGCAACAAAAGCAGACATTCTGTTTGTTACCAATATTATGGAAAAGTGCTTTACTTTTCACTATTTAGTGTGATGGGGTTATCAATTTTTACTTTTTATTTTTGCTTTAATTTATTTTTTCACATTTAAAAAATTTGTTCCATTTATTTACATTCCAAATATTGACCTCTATTCCAGTACCTCCTCCAAGAGTTTTTCACACCATCCCTCCTTCTCTTTGACCCTGAGATGGTGCTCCACCACCCACCCCACCTTCCTCACTCCCTAACCCAGACCCACGCACCATCCATTCCCCTTATCTACTTACCCACCCCCAGCTCATCCCACCCCCAGCATCTCCCTTTTTATGGAGCATCAAGTCTCTACAGGATTAGGTGCATCCTCTCCCACTGAGGCCAGACAAGGCAGTCCTCTGCTACATATGTACTGGGAGCCCTGAAGCAGCTCCTGTATCCTCTTTGGTTGGTGACTTAGCCTTTGGGAGCTCCAGGGGCCCATGTTATTTGATATGGTTGGTTTCCTATGGGATTGCCATTTCTTTCAGCTCTTTTAGTCCTTCTCCTAACTCTTCCATAGGGATCCCAACCTCAGTTCAATGGTTGACTGTAAGTATCTGCATCTGACTCAGTCAGCTGCTGGTAGAGTTTCTCAGAAAACAGCCTTACTAGGCTCCTGTCTATAAGCACAACACAGCATCAGTAATAGTGTCAGGCTTCAGTGTCCTCCCCTTCCATGAGATGGATCCCAAGTTGGGCTGGTCACTGGGCAGCCTTCCCTTTTATCTCTGCTCCATTTTTGTCCATGCATTTCTTTTAGACAAGAACAATTCTGGATCAGAAATTTTGACAGTGGGTTGGTAAAACCAGACCTCCATTTGGGGCCCTGTCTATCTACTAGAGGAGGTCTCTTTACATTACCTCTCCCCACTGTTGGGCATTTCAACTAAGGTCACCTTCATTAACTCCCAGGAGCCTCTCACATCCCTGGTATCTGGGACTTTCATGAGGGTCCCTCTACCCCTGACTCCCAGAAGCTTCAAATTTCCATTCATTCTCCTGGTCCTCTGGGCTTCTCTCCTGGTTTCCTCCCATACCTGATCCTGCTCTCCTTTCCCCCTCTCCCTCCTTTCTCTCATCCAAGTCCCTCCCTCTCTCTGCCTCCAGTGATTAGTTTGTTCCCCCTTCTAAATAGGATTGAAGCATCATCACTTGGACCTTCCTTTTTGTTAAACTTACAGTCTGTGGATTCTAGTGTGATGTTAACTGTGGGATTTTCATTAATATCCTTTATTATAGTATGAAACTGGAGTAGTTAGATAGATGTCTTTCAAAAAATTTGGAAGATTTCAGTAATTTCCTCAAATATATTTATATCATCTATCTCTTCTGTTAAGATTTTCAGATGCACACAATCATTCACTTGGTGGTGTCATAGAGATTATATAAATGTTTAATTTTCTAAAGCTTTTGTTTCAGTTCTTCAGATTATTTAAATAGTGTTATGCTCAATTTTTCTGGTTCTATGTTCAGTAAATTCAAATCTACTTTTGACCCACTCCACATATATTGTACATGTAAAGTTTTATATTTCTCAAACCTAGAATTTTTCAATTCTTATTTTTTAATCAATAAAATAATTTTGTTGTTCATAATTTGTCTTTGTCCATAACGACTGTGAGCACTTTGATTATGTTAAAGTTTTTATATAGTATATTTATAACATATGGGCTTCCTCTGGTATTCTTTCTTTTGATTGAGGTTGTCTTCAATCAAAAATTAAAAGAACTATTCTTTTTCTCTCTGTGTATGGTGAGTTTTTATTTTGAAAACTAGTCACTTTAGTCTTATAAAAATCTCTAAAATCCAATTGCCTTACTTGGGATTTGGAGATATTTTGTGTCTTTAATTGTAAAAGGTGCGCCAAGAATTACCCTAATATGAAAACTTAATTTCTTTCAGTCCTTTAGGGCATCTGCCAGTTCATCTTTTCCTTTGGTGGCATGAACAGTGGTAAAACAAAGTTTAGAACAAAACAAAGTAATCCAAACACAAATGTGACTCTTCTTAATCTTCCAAAAGTGGCTCTGCATGCATGGTTTGAGGTGGTAGTCGTTTTTTTCTATTCTAGTGCCTTATCAATCAAAGTAGCAGCCCACAATCAAAAGGGAGAGAGAAATCATCAATATTTCAAAATCAAGGCCCTCAGTTTTTAAGCCACTGGGTTGGTAGCTAAAATCTGTTGAACTACAAATTATCATCATGTTCTCCCTGCACTTCCTAGTAGACCCAGGACTTCCAAAATTATAAATTCAGACAGTTTCTTTCAGTCTAAATATCCCGTTGAAAAGATGTATTGTTTATCCTTCAATGCTGATGACTTCTTTGACATTGCACAGTAGAGTTGAAGTTACTGAATGCTAGCATCTGTTTTTTCTTGCATTTTCTTTTTGATATGTATTTTTCTCACTATAGTTATGATATAGAAGTAATATATTATCATAAAATATGGACATTTGCATATAGAAAATAACTTCTTTTTCATAAAAATAAATACATTCATATCCAGGTAACTTTTAAATAAAAATTAGGTAGTACCATGGACATACAGAGTGAGTTAATGCTTCTCCATTCTAATTACTAGACAACATTGTAAATCATGCTTCGCTTAGACACACTAATATTTCTGTATGATTTGCTGGTTTATAGTATATGCATAGACTCATGCATCCAAAACAACTATTGGTTTAGTCTCTTCTGTGCTACTATGACAGAATTCCATAAACTATGTAATTGATGAAAACTAAAAATTTGGTTGTTATAATTCCAGAGGCTGACAAGTCCAAGATCCAGTTTCTGGCATCTGATGAGTGTTTTCTAGTTGCGATTCCAAAGTCAAGAAAGACTGAATCAAAACTTTATTTTTATAATGATATTAATTCACTATATTATCTAAGCTAAACACATTACACAACACTGTTGCAACAGAGATTAAATGTTCAAAACCATGAATTTTTCAGACACATCATATGTTTTATAGCACTGTCATCAAAACCCAAAGAAAGCCAGTAACTGTAAACATTTACTATCCTGGGAGCTCGGGGGGTGGGGTGGGTGGGTGGGTGTTCTGGTTGGTTGATATTGTTTATCCTATGGGTTGCAAATCCCTTCAGCTCCTTCAGTCCTTTCTAGAGAAAGGACTCCTCCATTGGAGAACCCCCATGCTCAGTCCAATGGTTGGCTGCCAGCATCTGCCTCTGTATTTGTCAGGCTCTGGCAGAGCCTCTCAGGAGACAGCTATATCAGGCTCCTGTCAGCAAGTACTTCTTAGTATCCACATAGTGTTTGGGTTTGGTGTCTGTAAATAGGATAGATTCCCCAGGTGGTGAAATCTCTGAATAGCCTTTCCTTCAGCCTATACTCCACACTTTTTCCCCCACATTTCCTCCCTTGAATATTTTGTTCTCCCTTCTAAGAAGGACTGAAGCATCTATACTTGGGTCTTCCTTCTTCTTCAGCTTCAGGTGGTCTGTGAATTGTATCTTGGGTATTCTGAGATGTTGGGATAATATCCAAATATTAGTGAGTGCATATCATGTGTGTTCTTTTGTGACTGCTCAGGATGATATTTTCTAATTCCATCCATTTGCCTGTGAATTTCACGAATTGATTGTTTTTAATAGCTGAGTAGTACTCCATTGTGTAAATGTACCACATTTTCTGTATTTATTAATCTGTTTAAGGACATCTGGGTTCTTTCCAGCTTCTGGCTATTATAAATAAGGCTGCTATGAACATAGTGGAGCATGTGTCCTTGTTGTATGTTGGAGAATCTTTTGGGTATATGCCTAGGAGTGGTATAGCTGGGTCTTTAGGTAATGCTATGTCCAATTTCCTGAGGAACTGCCAGACTAATTTTCAGCTTACAATCCCACCAACAATGGAGAAATATTCCTCTTCCTCTACATCCTCACCAGCATCTGCTGACACCTGAGTTTTTGATCTTAGCCATTCTGATTGGTGTGAGGTGGACTCTCAGGGTTCTTTCGACTTGCATTTCCTTGATGACTAAGGATGTTGAACATTTCTTTAGGTGCTTCTCGACCATTAAATATTCCTCAGTTGAAAATTCTTTGTTTAGCTCTCTACCACATTTTTTAATAGGGTTATTTGGTTGTCTGGTGCCTAATTTCTTGAGTTCTTTGTATATATTGGATATCAGCCCTCTATCGGATATAGGATTGGTAAAGATCTTTTCCTAATATGTTGTTTGCTCTTTTGTCCCATTGACAATGTACTTTGACTTACATAAGCTTTGCAATTTTATGAAGTCCCATTTGTCTATTGTTGATCTTAAAGCATAAGTGATTGGTGTTCAGAAAATTTTCTTCTGTGTTCATGTATTCCAGGCTCTTCTCTACTTTCTCTTCTATTCAGTGTATCTGGTTTTATGTGGAGGTACTTGATCCACTTGGACATGAGCTTTCTACCAGGAGAAAAGAATGGATAGATTTGCATTCTTCTTCAGGCTGACCTCCAGCACCATTTGTTGAAAATGTTTTTTTTTTTTTTCTCCACTGGACGATTTTAGCTCCTTTGTGAAAGATTAAGTTACCATAAGAGTGTAGGTTCATTTCTGGGTGTTTGGTTCTATTCCATTGATCTACCTGCCTGTCTCTGTAACAATGTCATACAGTTTTTATCACTATTGCTCTGTAGTACAGATCCAAGCTGTACTACAGGATGGCGATTCCCACAAATGTTCTTTTATTATTGAGAATAGTTTTCTCTCTTTTAGGTTTTTTTATTTTTCCAAATGCATTTGAGAATTGCTCTTTCTACCTCTATGAAGAATTGAGTTGGAATTTTAATGGGGATTGCATTGAATATGTAGATTGCTTTCAGCAAGATGGCCATTTTTACTATATTAATCCTGCTAATCCATGGGCATGGATTAATATAGTAAAAATGTGAGGGCTCGATGCCTCTCCCCCAGTGTAGTGGAATCCCAGGGCAGGAAGGTGGGAGTGAGTAGGTGGGTAGGTGAGCACCCTTGTGGAAGCAGGGGGAGGGAGGATGGGATAGGTGGTTTCAGGAAGGGAAACCGGGAAAGGGGATAACATTTGAAATGTAAATAAATGAAATATCCAATAAAGAAAAAAAATTACTACCCATTTTCTTTCAAATTCTATGCTACAGTATAACACTAACTTACTTTTCTTTTTCTTTCCCCAAGGCCTATTTTAGTCATTGTCTATAAATGTAATCTTAGAATACATATTCTGTGGTGAATGGCTACTCTAATTTAGAGTATTGGAATAGTGTTTCAAAGCTTCACTTGTGTTGTGGGATTTATCAGTACTCCATTTTTTTTTTTTTAGACATAATCTCAGTATATACCCCAGTCTGGCCTGTAACTAGTAGTCCTCCTGCCTGAATCTTTCAAGTGCTGGGATTTACAAGCCTTCACTCCATTTCATTTATGGCTAAATAATAATTGACCTGCAGTAGTATTTGTCTATCCTTTAATCAGCTGATAGGCATTTGGGTTTATCAACTTTTAAAAAAATATATTATTTATTCTTTAGAATTTAAAATATATATAAAATGAATTTTGATTGTACCTACCCTCATTCTCTGGAGTTCTCTTTTAAAATATAACTAACCAAATACAACTAGTGTTGCCTTTATGTGAATGTGAGCCATGTACTGAAGCCTAGGCAACATACAAGAAATCATACCCCCAGGTAAGTAACTCTGCCTCCTTTAACAGCCACTAACTAGAGATAGGGCTTTGTGAGGCTCTCCCCCACTCAAACTGGAATTGTGACAGTTTTGATCTTGTCTTGTACAAACAGCATCAGGTGCAATGTGTTCAGGAGTATAGCAGCCTTGTTATATCCAGAAGACACTGTTTTGCAGCAGTCCTTCAAAACTTCTGGCTCTTATGATGTTTAGTTCTAATCTTCCATGATGTTCTCACAGTGGGAGGAAAATGATATAGATAGCTCATTTAGACATGAGCACTCCATGGTCACTTGTTATTTGTATTTTGACTAGTTATGAATATCCATGTTAATCACCATCCAGAGCAAAATGAAGCTTCTGTGAAGATATTGGGAGGTGTACTGATGTATGGGTATAAGGTTAACTATTTAGAAGACAGTTTGATAATATTATCATTTAGCAAGATATCAATATTGGGTTCTGTCCTAGGGAATATAAGCTCCTAGATGCAGTTTCTTGTTCTTGTTTCTAGTACCAGGTATGAGTTCTGTTCTGTAGAATGAGCCTTAAATTCAATCAGAAAGTGATTAGTTATCCTCATAACATTCATACCACTATTATACCCATTATGTTAATCATTAATGCTGTTCACAGGGTTCACAGCTGGGTAAGTCTTTTAATAACCTCCTCCCCCAACAGCCTACACAGCACCTTCTAAGCATGATAAAATGTGGAAGTTTCCAGGTCACTACCAGTTTGATTTCTGTATGTCCTGTAACTAAAATGTGTGGTAATGTCATCAATACAGTCTTAACATTGTTCTAAATCTTCATTTATGTTATAGAATGGATCAATAATCCATTTCATTTTGAAAGATGGAATCTCAGTATATAGCCCAAGTTGTTTTATGGGTCTCTGGGACATACCATACCTCCAAATGACAACTGGATGGGAGGTATCCAACGCCTAGCACTCTGCTTTTTGTTTGTTAACCTTGGCATATGGAAGAAGCATTATCTGTCTACTTCCATATAGAGTCCCTCCATATATAAGGAAGCCCCTAAATTAGATTTATGGTCTTTATAAAATGTCATTAGTGTTAACTTTCTTCCCATCATCCTGCATTTTTGCCCTACAATCCATTAGTCTCCCAATTTAAATTTATCTACCATTATTATTATTGTTCTTTCTTTCTGATACCTCCTGTGATGGTTTCAATATGCTTGGCTCAGGGAGTGGCACTATTAGGAGGTATGGCCTTGTTGGAGTAGGTGTTAGCTTATTGGAGGAAGTATGTCATTGTGGCTGTGAGCTTCAAAACCCTCATCATAGCTGCCCGGAAGCCAGTCTTCTGTCTGCCTTCAAATGAAGATGTAGAATTCTCAGCTCCTCCTGGACCATGCTTGCCTAGATGCTGCCATTCTCCTGCCTTATGATAACAGACTGAATCTCTGAACCTGTAAGCCAGCCCAAATTAAATGTGTCCTTATAAGAGATGCTTTGGTCATGGTGTCTGCCCACAGCAGTAAAACCCTAACTAAGACACTACTTTTATCTTATTCTTCATTTCCCTTAAGCTCTTTCTTTCTCGTCCTCAGTGACACCTTTCTACATTTCTGGCTTCTAAATATCCCAATTTAAACAAATAAATCTATAAATTCTAAGCATTTAAATACCTGGGGCTAGAGAGATGGCTCAACATTTAAGAGCACTTACTGCTATAGTCCTTGAGTTCAGTACCCTCACAATAGCTCACAAGTGTCTGTAACTCTAGTTCCAGAGAACCTAATGCCCATCAAGCTTCCATGGGCATGACACATGCGTGGTACAGATATATATCTGTGGGAAAAGAGTCATACATATAAATAGTAGTAACTAAACATAAAAGGTTCAAAATAGTTTACCTATACAGAATATGTACTTTAACAGGAGTATGTAGGTCTGAAGTAATCAATACCACACTGTCTTTTACTTCTGTAGGTTTTTTTTTCTGGAAGGTTTTTAGGGGCAGTAACTGCATGTGGTGATCATTTGTACTGAGAGCAATGCCTACTTTGGGAACAATTCATAAGTGTCAGGCCAAATATTGTCTTAGAGTTCACTTATTTTTAATAAGCATAAATATATTCTAAATCAATCATTTAAAAGTATAGCAATATTAGTAACAGTAGTTTATTATCAAGCAATATGTCCTACATATAAAAAGTGTTTGGTATTCTTTTTCTGCAATGTTTAAGGGAGGTGGAGGTGGGGTGGAAATGATCAAAACACACTGTACACACATAGGAAAGTCTCAAATAGTAAATAAAACATATTTTTAAAATATATTTACAAAAGGGCAGTAATTCAGAAAGTGTAGTCTTAACAAAAGTATAGTCCAATTGATCAATGGAAAAACATGCAATAACCCATTTACCTTTTGCTTGTATATGTCCAGGGTTGGCCACATTGCACTGAGTAAATTATGTCATCTCTAGAAAAGATTCTTCCTCTCAGCAGATATTGAACATTTATAGGTCTTCATCTACATGTAAGGGGTGGGACCACGGGGATTTTTCATATCTCTCTTGACATGGCTCCTAGTGTTTCCATTATTCTGGAATTTTCCAGGGAACAATACTGTTGAGATCTCATGGGTGTAGCTTCTTTGTCATAAGACAAACTATCTCACAACAGACATCTTTTCAGCTGGCACAATCTTTATGACCCCTCTTCTGTGATATTCCCTGAGAGTTTGAATGGCAGGGATTGAATGGCAAATGTGACATTTGAGGTAGGTTACCCCATAGTCCATTTTTATCACCCTAGTCCATGTCAAAATTATCCCTAACCTGGCTTCTGCAACCACCTTATCATTAGTTGTCCCATTTTCGTTCTTCATTATTTTCTTTTCATGGTTGCTAGATTTATGTTTAGAAAGAATTCCTGAGATGATTCTACTCTACTGGTTGAAATGCTCTATCAAAATTCTGATACACAGAGAGTGAAACTCAAGTTCGTTGTGATTTGACCTTAGGCTCTCTCTCTCTTCTCATGTCTTACTCCTCTTCACTTACTGCTATATTAACCTTTCAATTTAGAGCCATAATGCTGGAAAACTATCTAGGAATGCTGTCTAGGAATGCTGGTATGAGAGGAGAAATTTTGTCTGTGAGAATACTGCAAGAAAACAAGGCAGTAGTTTTATGACCTTAGTTTCTTCAAAACACAGAATTCTTCTTGGAATATAGTTCTGTGCTCTCCCCATGTGTAGCAGATAAGAGTAAGTTTACTTCAGATTACCCCCTATTTGCTATTGTGATTGAAATGTAAAAGTATTGTTTACATTCCTTCATAAAAAACCACATTTTTGCCACATGGAGCATGTCCTGTGACTGAATACCTTACTCATGTTATTCTTTTGAGTCTTCTTAACCTCTGGAGTATAAATTGCTGATGCTCTGAATAAAGTTGGCTATTGCATGAGAATTTAGCTCATCTCATTTATTGGCTCCATTCTCCCAGGTCTCACTACTTCTAGAGTAGTAAACATATATTGTTAAAACTTTCGCACATGTACTTTCATTGGCCTAAGATGCTGTTAAAAATATGTGTTTGTATGGCAGACCATCTTAAAGATCATTTCTTCATTGAGAGCATTCATAATCAGACAATCTAAATTATCCCTGCTTGGTGAATCTCGATTATATCATTCAACTTATTTATTATTATAGTTATCCTTATTTTATATTCTGTTCCTTTGAGTTCTACCAGAATATCCTGAATTAATCAGTTATTAGATAAAGACTTTTCAAGAAAGATCATAATTGCCTATATGGATGAGATCATTATCTGAGAATTGAGGTCATGGGTCATCAGGAACCTACCAGTTGGAAGTATTTCAATGGAAGAATATCTGAGCAAGGAACAATTTCCCCCTCTGACTGCACATCTCCCCAGTATTTTGTTTCTAGATTCTCCAGTATTATGGGACCACTATTCTTGGAGTAACATGGTTAATTTTCATCATTAAATTGATGCAATTCATAGTCACTATGAGGAGAAAAAACATCTCTGGTCTATGAGGAATTACCTTCCTTAGATTAACTGAGGTGAAAGACCCAGCCTAAATGTGGGAGATACCATTCAAGGATCTGAACATCTTTGTTAAAAAAGAAAGAAAGAAAGAAAGAAAGAAAGAAAGAAAGAAAGAAAGAAAGAAA
>NW_021604562.1:9038937-9048292 GCF_004785775.1 Grammomys surdaster | reverse complement strand
AAAGAAAGAAAGAAAGAAAGAAAGAAAGAAAGAAAGAAAGAAAGAAAAGAAAAGAAAAAAGAAAGAAAAGAAAAAAAAGTGAAGTGGTCACAGAGACTGACCTTCACTTCTGGCCAGGAATTTTGTTGTATCATTGAGAAAATAACTAATACTTGACTTCAGAAAGTAGGTCATGGAATAATTGTAGGTCCAAAAACTACCAGTGGTTTGAAGGCTATCACAGCTATCCTTCTTCCTTCATTATCAATTCTAGATTGCCACTTAACTTCAGAATTTACACCGGTTTGACATACTTATTTGGTGATACATATTCTCCTGCTGAAAGAGCATGGACTTTGTGGTTTCTCAGAGTGTGAAAAATTGTATATGATTGAGATTTTTATTTTATGCATTGAGTGTGAGGGGTGGGGTACACACGTGGTACATGTGTGGAGGTCAGAGAACAACTTCTAGGAGTCAGTTCTCTCCTTTCACCATATGCATCCTGAAAATGGAACTCAGGTCAATTTTGGCAACAAACAACTTTACCCACTGAGACATTTCTCTAGCTTTTTGTACTTGTTTTGAACACTGTAGACATTTTAAACTTGTGATGAAGTGCCTTAGTGGTTAGCCCAGGCCATGCTTACCCTTTATTTGGTAGAGAAAAATCACCTTAAAGTGTTTTTTCCACAATTTGGCAGCAGGTACAACCACTGGAGTTGAAAAGCTAAATACGTCATTGAAACAAATTGAAGGTTGATGAAAATTTTTTTAGAAATGGTTTCAGGTGCTAAAAGAAAACTGCCCATGGCTCTTTCTCAGTCAGCATAATAAGGCAGAAAGAAAATATCCAAAGCTTCAAATAGCACAGTCAAAGTTTCTAAAGCTTAATTTAAGGCTTTATTTAAACTATGAACTTGAGGTAAGCAGAATTCCTCAAACAGACAAGCATTCAATACGCTTCTAAATTTGTAAAATTTTACTACACTTGGTCTCTAATAACTTTCTGCCTCTTGGAAAATTATGGATCTTTTCCTAGTAGAAAATTTTACATTTGTATTTCAAAAGTAGCATATGTATATTCTTTTGATGACTTGTAGAGAATTCTTTCAGATTCTGGGTATATCAAGCAAGAAGTTAGACTTTGCTATATGAACAGCCAGAGTAATCAGCAAGTTTTGTTGCAGAAAACAGCTGCAAAGATGAACTAAATGGCAGGCTCAGGGAACACCTTAAGAAGATTATATTCTATTATAAGTCATATGCATTGTATTTGTGCTTAGGACCCCTGATTTTCATGCTATCTCCGTGTAATGGGTCATTCATTCCACTCCATTCTTTATACTCTACGCCACTCCACCCCACTTCACCCTACCATAGTTAGACAGCACAATCTTACAACAGACTTCAGGGTTCTCTAGCTCTGACGTTCTTTACACATCCTTTTCTGAGACATCCCCTGAGCTATAGGTGCAGAGGTTGTGTTGCAGTTGTATCGAGTGGGGATGAACACTCGACAGTTTATTGTTCCCTGCATTTTTACCACTTATGGCTTTCTATAATGACTTCCACCTGTTTCAAAATGACGTTTCTTTGATGAGGGGTCAGAGGTATACTTATCAGTGGGTATTTAAAAGCCTAGTTGTAATAGAGTTAGAAAATACACTGATTTATGAAGGTGGAAGTGGTGAGTTGTCCTTTAACTTTGTGACCTTACTAGCTATGGGTAATTGGCTAGCTTTCTATTATACACGTGATTTCTGCCCTGTTGAGTGGGTTTTTCTATCCAACTGGAGGGCTGTGGGCAACCTCTAAGAAAAAAAAAATGTCACTATTTCACCATTCTGGAAATGTTACCATTGTAGTAATGTGGTTTATTGGGCTTATGGATTTTATTAATTATTTGAGAATTTTATATAGTATATTTGATTATATTCACCCTTACCCCTTCCACTAACTTATGAAAGATCCAACATTTCCTTTCTACCTCCCCCCACTTTCTATCCATTACAAAGATACTACCTTGCAGCAAATGTCCTGGTACTCTAGCTCTTATAATCTTCCTGCCTCCTCTTTAGTAACACTCCTGAGCTTTAGGCACAGGGGTTGTATTGTTAATGTGTTAAATGGGAATGGGCATGCTGGGGTCAATTGTTCTCTGCATTGTGATGAGTTGTGACTTTCTGTAATGATCTCTATCTACTGCTTGAAGCTTCTTTGATGAGGGGTGAAAACTTACTTATCTGTGGTATATACCTAAATAAATATTTAGAATGTACTTAGAAAGTATACTGGTTTAAGATAGTGGCAGAAGTAGGTTCTCTACTAGGTTCTATAACCATGGCCCAAGTAACCATGGGTAGTTGGCTAATTTTATATTACCAGACACGATTTTCCTCCTATTGAGCCTTAAGTCCAGTTAGTTGACTGTTGGTTCTCCCCAGTCTATCAGCAACACTATTGCACTGATGGGGATATCTTACCATTTTAGTTATCTTTGTGGTTCATGGGCTTTACACTTCTGTTCTTCATTGGCAGTTTGCTTAGCCCCTTCCAATATTGTAAGAGCTAGACTTCAGGGGGGAGGATTCTAGGTCAATTCCACCTGGACTCCTTCCAATTCTGGATCACCACTTTGTGGTATTTTCAGCAATAGGGTCTTACCCTTCTATTCTGGAAGGTAACCAAGAGCAAGATTAACAGGCTATATTGTGTTACAACTCTCTTGAACTTGCCTTACCAGCAACAGAAAGGGAAATTTTTCCATGCCTGTCAGTGAGGCTTTTGTTAGATAGTCTATGGATTTTGGGGGGAGTCTTTTTGCCACTCCAAGTCATATAACTTGGACTAAACGCTCCATCTGTCTGTCTGTCTGTCTGTCTGTCTGTCTGTCTGTCTGTCTGTCTGTCTGTCCTATCTATCTATCTATCTATCTATCTATCTATCTATCTATCTATCTATCTATCTACCTATCTATATGTGTAATTTTGAACAAATATAAAATTATATGATTTTCTATTACTTTTTCAAGCATCCTTGATGTTATTTATTCCTCCTACTTCTTTCTTTGTGTTGTCTCTCCTTCCCCAGGTAAGTCTCCACTACCCACTTTTTTCATTTCCCTCTTTATAGCAACTCTGAGCCCTAGATCTCCCTTTTCCCACAACCCTGCCATGGTCCTTTTTTATTTTCCTATTATCTGCAATTACTCTAGTTTATATACTCCTCAAATCTAAAGATATAGATCTAAGAATTAAAAACAAGACAGAACATACTGCATTTGTATTGACTTGTTTAGTCCTTAAAATAAGTTTATAGAATAAGTACCATAGTTATCCTCATGTTACAAATGAGTTGGCTGTGATACAGGGGAGTTACGTAACTTACTTAGAACAAGTTATCCACACATCATGTTGTGTAGATAATTTCTTTTATTCTTTATTTTATTTTTAACTACTTTTTTTGTTTGGGGCCATTTCAAATCAATTTTTTTGAGTACTGTATGTTTCATTTCTACCCAGCAGTCCACCTCATACTTCAGCTCCTGCCGTTTTTCCTCTGGGTTCTATAAGGTTCTGTTGTTGATGAATTAATTGGGAATGGGAATCCTAGGGTCAGTTGTTCTTTGTTCTTCTTCCAGCTTCTCTCTGGTCTACCCATTCCATCTCAAATTCATGATCTATTTTTCAAGTATATACATCCTCTACTTACACATATATGATTTTAGAGTTTACCATTTGGGATTAGATAACTTACCACAGGGCTCATTTCTTGGAAAAACTGACTTTCTCTCTCAACAATCTCTGATTTCCTGTAGCTCTTTATATAGGGATGTGGCTTTGTAAAATTTCCTCCATCCTTATATGCATGGTAACTTGTGTTATCATTATACAGGCATTGGTCAAGAAACTTTATTGTTGAGATTTCATGGCTGTAGCATCCATGTCCTACCTACAAGGTACTATATCACAGCAAGCAACCTGGTGCTCTGGTTCTTGCAATCTTTCCGTCACCTGTCTTGTGCTATTCCATAAGCCTTGATGTGTAACAATTGCATTGTAGATATACCAGTTGGGGTTGGGTACCTGTTGTAAGACACTGTTCATGGTGAAATGGGAATAAGCATCTACTCACCCCACTAGGGACTGATGAAAGTTGAAAGTACAGGTGCCTCAAAAGTTCAACTTGATAAACCATTGCATTTTATTGGAAGTATTTCCAGGAATATAAGTAGTTACTTATGTGGAAACAAATGACTCAAAGGCCACTTCATCAGCAAAGCCTACCCCAGCATGGATGAGAGCTTACAAAAGTTGGGAAAATGGAGCATTTTGCACAGCCTGCAGGCAGCTCAAAAAGTTGGAGAACACCCTTTCTAGGTAGCACAGTCAGTCTAATCCCCTTCCAGGTAGTCCAGCTGATCTTTATTCCTTCTTTGCAGTTTAGCTGGTCTCTGGTTCTTCCAGGTGACAGTCTTGTCTGAGGTGACTCTCAACAGTACTCACTGTTTATATGCTTTTTAGGAGAGCAAGTAGTAAATATGATACATTTCAAAGACTTTCAGAAGCTATCATGACTTGCATCTTGACTTAATGATCTTTCCTGCAGAATGAAGTGTTTCAGTATTGGAGAAAAACTGATACACAACAGTGCTGCCATGGTCTCTTATTTTCTGCACTTTGACCAATTGTGAATCTTTGTAGTAGCCTTATCTGATGCAAAAACTAAGCTTCTTTGGTGATGAGTGAGAGCTACACATGTGTGGATATAAAGGTAATTATTTAGTGTACAGCTAGAAACTATATTAATTTAGAAAAAGACAGCAGTAAGTTCTCTATAGTCTGTGATTTCATTGTTCATTGGTAGTTGGCTAGGTTTAAAGTCCAGGCATCGATTTCTACCCATTTATCAGCACTTAACTTTAATTAGACAGTGTTTTGTTACCTCAATGATAGAAGCACCACTATTTACAACTGGAGTATCTTGTCTGGTTAGTCACTGTTGTGGTTCTTAGGCTTTATAGTTGGATAGGATTCTTGTATAAGCTTACATAACGATACATGGATGCATGTATATAAAATGTTAAATGGAGTTACACAGCATGGGGTAATAATGGTCCCTCCAAAAGCCATAGACCATCTAACAAAAGCCTAGTTCTAGACAAGGAAAACCTCCCTTCAAGTTGTTAGTAGGAGAGGGATGTGAGTGATCCGAAAAGTAATGTATTTTT
Organism: Grammomys surdaster; assembly: GCF_004785775.1. Classification (NCBI taxonomy): domain Eukaryota; kingdom Metazoa; phylum Chordata; class Mammalia; order Rodentia; family Muridae; genus Grammomys; species Grammomys surdaster. The sequence goes on along the minus strand of NW_021604562.1, from coordinate 9,043,080 downwards.
ACTGTCCTTGGTTGTCCCCCAAAGCCTCATATAATAAGGTCCTCTCTCTCTCTCTCTCTCTCTCTCTCTCTCTCTCTCTCTCTCTCTCACATACACACACACACACACACACACACACACACACACACACATATATATATATGTGCCTCATATAATAATGTCCTATTTTATCTATCTATCTATCTATCTATCTATCTATCTATCTATCTATCTATATGTATTATATTGTTGAGAACATCCCCTTCCCTTACCCTCTGTAATCTCTTTATTACTCCTGCTGGTACATTATTCTTCCCAACTGGTGTCCCTTCTATTTTTCTGTCTTTCTTTGTACAGGTAGTCAGAGTTGTTATGTCTTCATGATTGCATTTGCTCTGTCATACTGAGAAAACAGTTTTTCCCAGCACTCCACTTCATACTTCAGCTCCTGCAGTCTTTCCTCCCCATAGATGTTCCATCTAGTGCTGGGTTCCCATCACTTACTTATCTTTAGCATTTTGACTAGGTCTGAATCTGCCTCAATCATTACCTTCTACAAATAGAAGATTCTCTGATAAAAGCTGATAGCAGCACTCATCTATGGATACAGACATACATTTTTATAAGGCAGTATGATACATCGAACATTTCCCAAGATTCAGGAACAATGCTAGGTTTATAATACATTTTATTTATCAAAGTAATTTCTAAATTAGTCTAAGGCAAGGATCCAGGCTTTCACTTCTTCATAGAGTAAATTTTGAGATATAATTAAATTATTTCCTTTTCTTACCTCCAACTCCTCCCATTTACTCCCCTCTTGCTCTCTCTTAAATTAATTCCTTATTTACTTTAATGACTGCCTATGTGTTATGTACCTAAATATAAAAGTACAGCCTTCACATTCTGCAAAAGGTTACTTGTTGTATATATTTTCAGGACTGACCATGGAACTAGATAATCAGCTGGTGTGTTCTTCCCTGGGAAAGACTATTTCTCCCAATCTAAGTATTCTTTCATTATCTGTAGTATTTTGTCTAGAGGTAAGGACTCTTGAGTGTACCCCCTTCCATATTAGCATATGTTTTGCTGTTCTTCAGGTCTTGTCAAGTCAGCCATGTTGGGAAGACTTCATGGGTACAACCTTTCTGACATTTCTAGGAGGCACAACCATATAGCAAACTTTCTGTTTCTGTGTCTCTTAAAATATTTCCATCCATCTTTTCCAGTGATCCCCAAGAGATTTAGGCACAGGATTCGTGTTATAGATATATCCATTAAGATGGGATTCCATAATGCTGCATTTTGATTGATTATGGTTTTCTGCAATGGTCTCTGTTACAAAGAAAAGTTTCCCTGAGGAGAAATGAGTACTACACTTCTATGTGTGTATAAGGATGAATATTTAGGATATAGGTACGATTTGGTTTGGTTTTGTATAGTGGAGGTTATAGGTTCTCATTAGCTTCACTAGCCACAAGTAGTTTGCCAAGTCTCCAGTACCAGGCGTAATTTCCTTTCTGTTGAGTGGGCCTTAGTCCAACAAGATATCTGTTGGTTAACACCTGATTATTAGTGCCACTAATGTATTCTTAAGGTTATTATACCATTCTTGTCTTTATTATGTCTCATAGGTATCATAGGTAGGTAGGGCTGTTGACTGTTTTTCTCACATTGAAGCTTGTGTGGTAACTTGTGATATCGTAAAATTTAGTACTGAGTGAGAAGGCTATCAGGTCTAATCCAGCTCATATCCTCTCATTCCTGTATCAAGTACATTGGGTCTTCAACAAGAGGGAGTTACTTCCCACCTCTTCGAGACAACCAAGGGTAGTTGTATTTTTTTTCTTTCTTTTTTAAAATTTTTTTTAAAATAATGTTAATCAATGGCTTTATAAGTTTGGTAATGCTCAATAACAAGATGCCCATACAATCAGAAGTGTAACCCAACACCCAACCTAGATATACCAACTATCTTTGACTAGCAGAGACATTCGAACATCTGCCTCCATGTTCCCCTCCTCCCTCTCTCTTATCTCCTAGCTCCTCCTCCTCTCCTTACTCCTCCTCTTCCTCTCCTTACTCCTCCCACCTTAGCCCCTCCCACATATCACCCTTCCTGTTAAGATAAAACTTTTCTCTCAAAATACAATTAGAGCATAACTATACCAATTTGTATCAGTACAAGAGAGAACTAATACCCAATCCATCATTTTGTTGACTAACCAGAACCTCTGTCATCTCTCCTAACTAAAAGACTTAGTTCTGAACCTGGCTTTTTTTTCTTGGCTTTAGAATGAATGTCAGCTGAAAATCATCCTCTCAAGTCTTTTCTCTCAAAGTAAATAGCCAGGATTGGCTATGAGACTGTAAGTCTTCAACCCAGTCAGAAATCCAGAATGACTGAATTAACTGAAATTATGAGAAGCACAAAGCATAGCTTCTAAAACTTAGCCAAGTTATAGAGACTGCTGAACACCTGGACAGTCCCTATACTACAAAACGTTGGAGCATCTGATCTTCAGCCTTCTGGCCCAGGATCATCTGACAGACCTAGTGATGCAGAATTATTAAGGGCTGATTACTCTGTCTTGTCAGATATAATCAGTCGACTATTCTGCAAGTGTGTCCTTTTCAGGACAGTAATTTGTCTGTAGATGAAAAGATGCCTGCCAAGGGTAATTGTAATAGCACATAAACTATTTTTTAAATAGTGCAAGAAGGATTGGCTATATATGTCCTTTCAAAGGCTTATTTTTCATATTGGGATTTTGGTTAGATAGTCTATGGCTCTTGGTGGGAAGGTAAGGTGGGCACAGATGAGAAATTTTCATTTAAGCTATGTATACAAAATTACATGAATTATAGGTAGACAAAAGTGTGATACATCAAATCTCCCTCATTTTTCTGATTCCCATCTCCAAATCTTGTACCTTGCTATTTTTCTTTTCATTGTTCTTCTATCTCACCACCTACTCCATCTTCTCTTTTTACTTTCCTCGTTTAGAAATTACTCCAGGTTATACTCAAACTGAGGATATAGAGCTAGGAACTTCAGATGAGAGAGAATATGCTACATTTGTCTTTCTAGGTCTAGGTTACTTCACTCAATATATTTTTTAGTTCTATTCATTTACTTGCAACATTCAAAAGATAGTGCCTGCCTCTAATGGTAAGATGTGTTTCTTTTTTTTAATTGGATATTTTATTTATTTACATTTCAAATATTAACACTTTTCCTTGTTTCCCTTCTGCAAACCCTCTATCCCATCCCCCGTTACCCTGCTTCTATGAGGGTACTCTCCTACCCACCTCCCCACTCCTGCCTTACTGCCCTAGCATTCTACACTGGGGCATCAAATCTTCACAGGACCAAAGGTCTCCCTTCCCATTGATGCCAGATAAGGCCCCTTTAGCTCCTTCAATCCTTCCCCTAACTCCACTATTGGCGTCTCTGTGCTCAGTCCAATGGTTGGCTGAAAGCATCCGCATCATCTGTATTTGTCAGGCTCTGGCAGAGCCTCTCAGGAGACAGCTGTATTAGCATGCACTTCTTGGCATCCACAAGAGTTTGGTGTCTGCATGTGGGATGGATCCCCAGGTGGGGCAGTCTCTGGATGGGCTTTCCTTCAGTCTTTGCTCCACTCTTTGTCCCTGTATTTCCTTTAGACAGGGGCAATTCTGGGTTATAGACAAAAAATTATGTTTCTTGATCCATGCAGCCACTCTGTGTCTTTTGATTGGAGATTCAAGGTCATTAATATTTAAAGTTATTGAAAGCTGTGTGTTCACTGTGGTCATTGAGTTTTAAATTTTTGGGTTTGATGCTTGCCTTCTCTGTGGTACACTGTATTTTATTTAAAAATTATAAAAAATATAGCTTTTTAAATTTCTATAGTTTCTTGGCAAAGCTCATTCTTCTCTTCAGCCTGAATATTACTTCCTATATTTACATTAAGTTTGATATGTTAAAAATATTTTCTTTCTTTTATTCTTCCTTTCTTCCTTCCCTTTTTCTTCCTTACTTTCTTCTTTCTTTGTGTCTTTGTTTTTTTGTTTCTTTGTTCCTTCCTTCCTTCCTTCCTTTTTTCTTTCTTTTCTTCTTTCTTTCTTTTCCTTTCTTTCTTTCTTTCTTTCTTTCTTTCTTTCTTTCTTTCTTTCTTT
>NW_021604562.1:9010659-9038927 GCF_004785775.1 Grammomys surdaster | reverse complement strand
TTTCTTTCTTTCTTTCTTTCTTTCTTTCTTTCTTTCTTTCTTTCTTTTCTTTTGGTTTTTTGAGACAGGGTTTCTCTGTGTAGCCATGGCTGTCCTGGAACTCACTCTGCAGACCAGGCTGGCCTCGAGCTCAGAAATCCACCTGCCTCTGCCTCCCAAGTGCTGGGATTAAAGGTGTTTATCACCACTGCTCGGCCTTTCTTTCTTTTTTAACATAATATATTTTTATTTGTAAATTTCATATAATGTACCTGAATCACGTTCACTTTCCAATCCTCTCAGGTCTACCTCCTTCCTCATTAACTCTCCTAAACAAAAGAAGACAAAGGAAAAACAAAAGAAAAGAACCTACCAGGTTCTATCTGTATTGTCCGTATACACACTGGAGCATAGTCAAACTTCAGTGGCTAGCTCCTTAAAAAAACTGAGTCTTTATCTACCTGGACCCCTGTTGGAACATCAATTGTGAAGAGCTACACTTCAATAACCCTAACACAATTATTTTTGAGTATTCTACAATGGCTTCCTGTCTAGAATGGTTCTTTTTGTTTGAGCACGGAGGCTGTCACAGAAGCCTTCTATGTCTCCCATTTTCAATTGTGAGTCTGCAGTCATCTATACCACTGCAAAAGAAGTGGTCTTGTCCTTTATAGTCAGTAGCAGCATGGATCATGGATGTTTACATGGTCTCTGGCTACAGCATGGGTCATAAACATCAATATGGCTTTAGGTGACAGCATAGACCACAGGTATCTTCATAGTCTTTTGTGGTAACATGGGCCATGGACATCAACAAGTCTATGGCTGCAGCAGGGCCATGAACACCAACATGGGTCTTGTTGGTAACATAGACCACAGAGATCAACATGGCCTCCAGTGGCAGCAGGATCAAGGGTTCCAGCGTAGCACTCAGCAGCAGCACAGACTATGAACAGCAACATGGCTTTTGAGGGTAACAAGAACCAGTACATAACAGGAACCAACATTCATAGATATGATTTTTATGCTCTTTATATCATAGAAAGTTTTTCTTTCTCTTTAAAGTATGGTAAATAATTTTGGTGTATATATTGGTCTAGGTTGGCTGCTGTAATCTTTTAGAACTTGGAATACATTTATTTCAGTGTGAGTCTTCTTTGATGTTTCTCTTTATTGAACTGCATTTTCAAACCCTGGATTCCTTTTGCCATTTCCATCATCCTTATCTTTGTATTTGTCACTTAGATATTTATTTTCTTTAATTTCTTTAAGCTATTTTTATATTTTTTAAACTCCTTAGCTTCTTTGATGAAGTTTTCACTTATTTATTTATTCATTAATTTCATGAACTGATTAGTTTTTATTGAGGTTAATTTTTTAAAATTATTCTCTCATACAAAACATCACTACTACAATTTTCTCTCTTTCCACTGCTCCAGTGGCCTCACACCTCTCTCAGATACACTTCTCTGTTTTCATTCATAAAAGAGCAGTCCTCCCAGAGATATCAACCCAACACTGCATAACAAGGTATAATAAGATTAGTCCCAAACCCTCATATCAAAGGTGGGTGAGGAAACCCAGTAGGAGGAAAAAGGGTTCAAAGAGTAGATAAAAGAGTCAGAGACAAACACACTCCCACTGTTGAGAGTGCTTGTTCTTTTCAATTTAATGTTGTAGGGTTCATCTACATAGTTATCACTGAGAAACTTTTCTATAAGACTTTTGTATTTTAAGAGGATATTATTGCCTTGCTATATCATATTATTAGCATTTATTATTTGTGCCAGTAGTTTGGGACAGAAGATAGGATATATGGATCAGTTTGGACCTAGAGGTAAGATATAAGTTAAATGGAATGTAGTCAGCTGAATACAGAGAACAAGACTGATATGCCAGATGTGTGTCCTGGTCCAAGCTTGTAGTTTGGAGGTATATCTTAGGATTGAGGAGGGTGTGGTGAGGGGAGGGTCAGTCAGATTGAGCCACCAAGATCCTCAAAAATGATGTTCCATGTCTGGATGGGTGGAGAGTTTGCATGTGCCATGAGAAGGTCCTCTAGTTTTGGGACAGGCAGGGTAGAACCTGGGGAAAGCCTAGATGTTGGGGACAGCAAAGACACGGGTGGCCAGCATAGACCAGGGCACTGAATGTGGGATATAGGTTAGATCTGGGGTGTTGTGGAGGGTACAAGAAGGGAGGGTGGATCTGGTGAACTCACATGGCTAGACCCTTGAGAAGTATCTTCCTAATTATGTTTTGCTAATTATTTCAAAATTTCATACTATGTATTGTAATCATATACATCTCCTTCCCCAGTCCCACTCACATCTCTCTCAACAATCTGTGCATGCAATTTCATGTCCTCTTGTTTCCTTCATTAACCCATGGAGTCCAATATGTGCTAAATACTCTTAGCTGTGGGGCCTACCCTGGAGTTTGGCTGACCTACAAGAGATTAAACCCTTAAGAAAAATGCCCTCTTCCTCTTCCAGAAGCTATCAGTTTTCAATAGTTCCTCAGCTAGGAGCTGGACTTCGTACCCATCTTTCCCCTCCATGCTGTGATTTTCCTGAGTTAAGATTGTGCAAGCTTTTTGACAAGCTGTCACAGTTACTGTGAGTTCGCACGTGCATCTGCCCTACTGTGTCTAGAAGATATCATTTTCTTATATTAAACCAGTGGTTCTGGCTCTTACAATTTTTTTGACCTCTTCCCATTAAGATCTCTATATCTTTGTGTGGTGTGCGTGCGTGCGTATGTGTGTGTGTGTGTGTGTGTGTGTGTGTGCATGTATGTGTATATATGTGTGATAGAGCTGTCCCATTTAGGGTTGAATCTTCCACAGTCTTTCTTTTTCTGAATTCCCATCAGTGGTCCATTTTTCTGTTAACTGTCATCTATTACAAACCTGTCCAGTGAGGATTGAGAGTTAAATTAACTTTTGGGTGTAGCAATAAGTCATTATGAGTCATTTTAACACACTGGAGGCTGCTTGAGTTTTGAACAGAGGCAGTATTCTCTCTGAACACACAATAGTCTGTTTCAAATTTCAATCGTAGTCTCTTCATATTTTTGTAGTTACAGTAACAAATACAGATAATTTCACAATTACAAACTGATCCATTTATTTAATAATGTGATTTATATAATTTAATTTCGTGGTTGTGTCTAAAATTTTGTGTTTCCCTAGGCTGTTAGGACATTTTACTCTTAATAGTCAGGCATGGTATAAGGATGATGAGTGCTAGTGAACTTGCTACTCCTCTGCTCTAGTCTCTGAAAATTCTCTGAATCACTGTGTGTTTTCTTGTATCTAAATGGCACCACCAGTCCTCCACTCCCAGTTTATGTCAATGCATGAATGTTATTCAGATACATATGCACCAGCAGTTAATGGGATGTCAATCTCAGCAGATGCCAATTAGAAATTCCTAAGCCAGCAGTGCTCTAAGCTATTCACTCTTGCATGATATGAAATTGTAATCAGTTGAATAGATCTACTGAGTTCAAGAGCCTTAAATTCTGAACTATACTCTCAGAACCAAGGGATTACTTCAGGAAAGGAAAGGAAGAAACCTCTTCCAAGATGACCAGACACATGCTACTTTTGAAGCTGTCAGCCATATGATTCAAGACTATAGTAGTAACAACAGAAAGCAGTGATGAATTTAAGTTGACTGTCCTCAAAATGATTGCTAAACAGAACTGGTTTTATGACTAGCAAAAGTTGAGAAATATAAGGAAGCATACCTCTTGGTTCCTATATGTCTCCTTTATGCTTCATTTGCTGTCCATATTTCTTCAAATTTCATTATGTCTTAGATTGTTAGTGTTGCTGCTTTGGGAAATTCATGTGACTCTGTAAATACTGTTAGAAGGGTAAACACCACAATAGTATTAGGCATGGCTGCCTAATTTAATGAAATTAAATTACTGTGCATAGAGGTTGGTGTAATTGGTGTTGTATTTAATCAACAATGTACTTTGGAAAGTGGACTTAGAAGTTCTGTGGAATTGTGATACCTAGCAGACTTTTTCTAGAATAAGCCAAGTGCGTCTTGTTTCTTTGCTTTTCATGGAGTCTAGATTCCCTTTTTCTTTGACACTGGCAACAAGGTGACAACAACAGCATAGTATAGAAGAGACATACTAGGCTGGGAGCTGAGAACTTAGCTTTAAGCTTCATTTCTGCCATATCTTAGCACAAGTTAATTTTGTTCTGCATTTCTTTATTGAAAGATGAGGGAATTTACAATAAGTCTTCTCAAACCTGAGGCCCCTGGCATATATGTAGCAGAGGACTCCATGGTCTGGCCTTAGTGGGAGAGGATGCATTTAATCCTAGAGAGACTTGAGGCTCAACAGAAGGAGGAGGACTGGTGGGAGGAGCATCTTCTCTGAGGGTAGGAGGAATAGGATGAGAAACTGTGGGAAGGGAGATTGAGGGTGGCAAGGGCTGGAATGTAAATAAAAAAATAATTAAAAAATAAAGAACTATGAAAGAGAATTTGTTAGAAATTCAAGACATATTCCTATTCTCCATTTATTTACCCCTTGGTTCATTAAGTTTAGATAAGGTCCCCAAATCTTCATATATAGAAGAATATGTTTATTATGGCTGATGCTCATTCTTGGAGAAACTGGATTTGATTATTTCTAAGATCTTTCTAGGACTAAATTTTTTTCTGCTGTTTTTCTTTCTTTTTTTTCTTTTCTTTTTTTACTTTAACCACTTTGCTGGTTTGCAATGGGAACAGAAATTTTTTGTACCTTCAGTATACATAATATATTCATTCTTTCCTCTTCATCCCACTTTCTCTCATTTTTCCAGGACATCTAGGGCTATACAGAAAAACCCTGTCTCAAAAATACAACAACAAAAAAAATTTAAATGGGATGACCCTGCCCGAACCCTTCCTAGTTTCAGCCTAGAAAGTTGGATGGGGTCACGGCCAGAGATGTCTCAAGGCAAGCCCAGGGGCAGTTCTTCTTTGAAGTTCCTATAGCAGGCAGTATGTACAGCCAAGGTGGGTGACTCCACCTTGGTGTCTATTGTCATGCAGCCAAGGTGGCTAGTTCCACCTAGGTCTTTTTCTGCTGTTTCTTTTTTTTTTCTTTTTTTTTTTTTTACTTTAACCACTTTTCTGGTTTGCAATGGGAGCAGAAAATTTTTGTACCTTCAGTATACATAATATATTCATTCTTTTCTCTTCATCCCACTTTCTCTCATTTTTCCAATATCAGTGTCAATATTAGACAATGATGAGAATTGGTTCTAGGGGTGGTAACATAATCCAATTTTGAATCTGATGTACACTGGGAGTCAGCCCTAGTGTTTGGTTGGAAGTAGCATCTGGAGTGCCTATTTTGGGCAGAACTAGAAACTGTAGAGATAGCATAGAATAACAATGGCTATTAAACCAACCTATGTGTCTGTCAGCACAAGAATATATAGTGAAAATACACTATATATACAGGATTAATTTTTTAGTTGTACCCCTTGTAGGGAAATGGATGGAGCTGAAGGTAATCATGGTAAGTTAACTATATTAGACTCAGAAAGACAACCATTAAACAGCTTTCTCTGATTTGTGTGTGTGTATTTTATGTATGTACATGAGCCTTGTATGTATATATGATATTAAAGTAGACACCAAACTATCTGGGGTACAAAGAACATTAATGAGATGGGTGAGGGATGAGAACGGGGAAGTCAGGAAGGCAAAGAAGTAGAATATGTTTAAAGGATATTTGACACATGTATGAAAATTTTCTAGTAAATTCAGCTCCAATTAAAGGAAAAAAAAACATCACTGCCCACTACAAAAACAACCAAACAACCAAAACAGGGATTGAAACACTTCATATACAATATAAATATAAAATAAAATATATAAATATAAGATATAAAATAATTTCCTTTTTCTAAAATGTCCCTTACAGAGTAGGTCTAGAAAGAGTTAATTTCTAGGCTTTCCTTCTCTCCTATTGTCTCCAAGTATTTCTCATTTAAAGATTCCAACTTGCCTTACAATGCATGGGTCTGTGATGCCAGCCTTCTTCTAATCATCTAGATTTTTTTTTATGTCTCCTTTTATAATGGGCTCAGTTCTCTGATTCAGACAGTGGAAGGGAGCACTTTCAGTGTCTCCAAGATAGAGATTTAATCTGACCATGCACATTTCAGTCCTTTCTGTAGTTGAGGACTTTGTAGATGTTCAGTATTATCTTTTAACTTCTACATGTTGTCCCAACTCCAGCAATGAAACCCAAATATGAAATGAAAAACAATATTCTCTTCATTCAGCTTTATTCTCAATTCATTTACTTTTCTCAGTTCTAGTTATTCATTAGGGAGAACATTTTGGTATGTATTGACTGGTATAGTTTTGTATGCTTTTACTGAATATTCATTTTCAATCCCCTCTGTAGAAATAACAGAATCGGCACATTGTTCAGTTTCTTTGTTTTTTCCCTATAGTGAAATAGCTACAAGATTTTCCTTTTTATCTGGCAAAGAATGTATAAAGTCTTAATAATTTACAATGAGCTTTCCAGTTCATTCTTTGATTCCCATAACAAAGCTGTGTACCATGGTCCATGTGAGCTACTAGTATTGTTTTAAAGATAAGGGCACTGAGATACAGGGAGGTCAGGTGTACCATGTTTATGCATATGGTCATATCAATGTCTATTGTCTGCATGGCAGCATCAGGTACTTTTTGTTTGATTTTTGGTTATTATCTGTTTTCTGTACAGATGGAGGACAAGTTAATATGAATAGAGCCTTATTTTTCATGTTTACTGTTGGAATCCTGGATACTAGACTAGTGTGTCCCATATAATAAATATTTTTGTTGCATCATGAATGAGATCAATGTTCTGTTTAGTTTTGTGATCTTCTAAATTTGCTAAAATTACTCATTATTTTTTAGTATTTAAACACATAAGAGTGTGAAGAATAACATAGATAATATTTGATGGGGTATTAGGACCAGGATTGTTTTGCTTACTTCCCAGCTAAATAGCTTTATGATACTTAGTTTTTATATACTGACATCATGTGTGATGTGTGCCATGGTTTAGGAAAATCCTCAAATGATGATATGCATATGCCGAATGCATATGTAGTGTTTTAAAAAGTTATGGAATAGGAAAATAAATTGTCTCCTTTGATTGTATATCCCCTCATTCTTTGCCTGCTCTCAGATTTTGTGTCCCTAGCATGAGGTCCCACCATAGTGTGATTGGCAATGCTCAGGATTTTTTCCATATCCTCTTTCTCCCATTATGGTCCTTCTGTTCCTTCACTTCTTGATAATGCAAATAGATATCTGTTGCTAGCTGAATGATCATGTTGACTCTGGTTCTCAACTTCCTTCAGATGACCAGGATAATAATACATTCTTATTACCTGTGTCATATATATGTTATGGACATGAAAACAATGTTTGGCTTATAGAATACTATGTGTTGTGTGGTAGCAGTATTGGGTTTTTTTGTAGGAAAATGCCTAATATGCAAACAAATTTCTAAGGTCTTATGTGTTTTTAAATAACAGTTTGTCTATTTTAGGATTTCCCAGTTAAACTTTAGCAACAGTATTCCATACCTTTAACCAAAATGTAATTTACAGGGTAAGAATTTTAAGGGTCTTGGCATGTCTATAGGAGACAGGTTGTAACTTGGGATTAGGAGGAGAGATTTTTAGAGCTGTGAAATTTACTTTGAAACATGGCTTGTCTTAACTGTTTTTCACCCTATGTAACTGCTACCTGTGTAATATTACATGTATCGTGTCTGATTTGTCTGAAATGATTTGAACTCACACAAGCTAGTTAGAGTCCGTTTGGCTCACTTTCATAGTTTCCCATTATAGCATTCTCTTGTGCTGCAAAGGGTTCTCTACTGAACTCATGCTGTTAAATTAGCATAAAAAGCTGATAGTCTGGGACTAAGGAACCAACAATGTTCATGAAGTGAAATGTGAGGGTTATGTAGTTCACAGAATCCTGCATCTGAGAAATCTGAGGCCAAAACAGAGAGAGTCTTGCTTATGTGGAGTCTTACACTATTGTGCTCTCACTGAGGCCTCTTTGTCAAAACCTGACAACAAATGCCTTTTTCTTAGTTATGAGAAGCACAGGTTCTCTTTCCAGACATTTTTCCAGTCAGAACTGTCATTGTTGAAAATTATAGAGTGCCAATTGAAACTAAGGCTTATATAGTCCTTTCCTCTTTGCCACTCTGGACAGCCTAAGCAAAGCAATAAAGCTAAATTTGGCTTCACTCATTATGAAAATTGAAAGTAAGGATTGAAAATTAAGTCTGAAAACAGTCTTTAACTTAGATTCCATAGAAACATTGATTGGGTAGGAGGACACAATGCACAGGTCCTAAGGAGGCAGTACTAAAGAGGAGACAAAGCTTTTAATGCTGTGTTGCTAATTTAAATGTAATCTGTAGGATATGACAAATGTGAAGCTATAGATTGCTTATTCTGTCCTCTGAAATGCAACATTCAACAACTTTGTTGCAAATTTCGATGCTTAGGAAGGCAAGCTTGGGACATATAGTGATGTTGAGGCTGGGCTGTAGTTCGATCGTGTCTCAGAACAACAAGTAGTTGAGCAATCAGATAATCAACAATCCATGCTATAAAAAAAATAAAGACTGTATTTAAGAAACATAGATAATGTTAAATACATAGGAAGTTAGAATAGAAATATAAACTGAAGACTAAGCTTAAAATGTAAAGAAGGAAAGAATTGTCCAATTTTCTCAGTACTGATGGGAGTACTAGAAACAGTGAAATCTTGTAATTGAACTCTAAGAATTTAGCCCCATAAGAAATAGAAGAAAACTTACAGCCAAAAACCTTTTCTTAAACTGCATTAAACCCGGTCTTACCTGGGAAAAGAATATGTCATCATGTTATAGAATACAGTCCTGAACAGGCTTAAGTCTGGTCAGAAATGTAGGAGCTTCACTGAATAAAAAAAAAAAAGAGGAAATAAGACAAAACTCCTTTGCCAGCAGTGCATGTGACTCTGGTATTCCCTTCATTACCATTGGCTTTTTAGCTTACACAACTGCAAATTACCATAAGCTATGTATTGGAGGTGTGAATATGATATAAGAAAATTAGAACTAAATTCAGAGTACCTTAAGATAGCTGCTTTGAGGAAGACAATTGTTTTCTGTCTCATTTTCTACTAATTAGTTCTTAGAGTATTTGATAAAATTTTGTTATTTTTGAATGAGAGCATAGTAGCCAAGACACAGATATACCACAGCTTAGTCAATTGTATCTATTTTAATGAATATTCTCTGTTTCAAGTTTTTTGCCATGATCACTTACATTGTAGTAATCATTTTGTAATCATTTTTAATTCAAAATAGTTCATTATAATTATGTTACTAGCATGTAGAAACTAAATTAACAGTAATAGCGATTAGGTTTTATACTGCTGAAAATAAAATCAGAACATGGGTGCAACTTTTAAGTTCTTTCAGGACTCAGACAAAACAAAAAGTAAGAAAGTCAAATAAATACAATAGGCCAATTAATAGAGGACCAAAATGTTACTAATGTCCAATGACATTACATGTCCAATGAGACAATTATGTAATATAAACAATAATAAAAACATCTCTCAGGTAAAGAAATAGCTAAATCTTTAGCTGAAAGGAATTACCTATTTCTAGTCAAGCTAGAAACATACCTTCTGTAGATCTCTTAGGGAATGATGGTTAGGGCAATTCTCAACAAATATCCAAAGTACTCACAAGTTCTTGTGAATGTTCTGAACTTCAAATATCAGGCCAAAAAAATCATGTAATTATTCATTCTAAAATATTAAAAAGAGATGGTATGAAGCAAACAACAAAAATTGAAAATGGGTTCTTTCAAAACAGATAGCCCTAGACTTTTCTATAATACTAAATGTCTTAAGACAATGTAGCAGCCATTACATTTTTAGTGGAAAGATATTTTGACCATGTATTTATTTACTCTGCCAATGTAATATGAAAATATCCTCAGAATTAAGAAACCTCAGAAACATACCTTCTATAGATCCCTTAAAAAAGGTTGAGGCAATTCCCAACAAATTACCCAAAGTACTCAGAAAAATAATTGAAGACCCAAATGAGGTTGAATAAAATAGTTGAGTTCAATGAAAATAAAATATAATTAGCATCTCAGCAGTCCTTGTCCCACTGCATGTGCTCAGTAGCCACAAATGCTTCATTGGTATTATATTGGAAACAGAACATTCTATCATCTGTGTTCACTTTAAGGGCCGGAGTAAAGAATGCAGTAGAAGTGAAAGTACAGCAGAATATACATTCACATATGAAATCAGTATTGGCAAATACAAAGAGAATTTGACAGAAGTAAGATGATAAAGTAATGCATTTACATAGCTTTTAAAAATGAAAATAGAAACACACACATATATATCAAACAATGAATTTAAGTAATTTAATTAATAAAGTTGAATTTATTAACAGAATTTTTGACATAATCAACACTGTTGGTAGTACACTTGGGACATTAAAATGTTATTGCATATTAAGCAGTGTATAAATTGCATTTCAAGAAACAGGTATAATACATATTTTTTTTAGTATTTACAACTAATTTAAAATAGTAAATGCAAAGGTAGTAAGGAGAGGGGGAACATGAAGAAGAGCAAAGGGTACTCTGCAGATAATATCCATCTCTGACCACTCACAAGAATGAGTGGCTGCAGGCATCTTAATACTGACAGAAAATATGAGAGATTAATATTAAATTCAGGAAATGACCTCAAATACCATAGCAGTTAATTATCTATGAAACGATAATTCTAAAATTTTAAGGCAAGCCAATTTCCCCACAACCATGACAATAATATAAGTTGGGTTATGAAAATACGTTTTTTAGTTTAGGAGCCTGGAGTGTGGTAAAAGAACCATGTTTATCTACTCTACCCATGACATCATGACATACATGACAGTCATACAATCTCTTCCTAATCCATTCCCAAACACCATCTTTACTAGCCAGCTTCTTCATTCCAATATCATATAAATAGACTCATCACACCACTAATGGGTATAATTCTGTTTTATGAAACTTAATCCTGATCAAGAAAAATAGGAACAGTGAATTGCTACCATGTGACTGGTGTAATTTCTTCTATTGATCATAAAGATTGTAATTGAAGAATAAACACCACCCCTGGCCCAATGGGATTTTCAACTGTAAGCAATGCAGTCACCCAATTTCAGGCTAATCCCCAGAGTTACTAACTTCTATGCTAGTATGTCTATTGATGTTGTTATTTGTCTAGATCTTGGTATGCTTATAATATTGAGATTTCATGGGTACAATATTTCTGTCATATACAAAAGGCAGAAACTCAGAAGACATCTGGCCTTGTTGCTCTTACAATATCTGTGCCCTCTTCTCTGGGATGTTCTACTAGCCTTACATATAGAGGCTGTGTTATAGATGTATTAATTGGAAATACTACCTCACAATCAGTAGTGCCCATCATTTAACCAGTTTTACCTTTCTGTAATAGTCTTTTTCTGGCTAAAAGAAGCTTCTATAGCAAGGGATGGGAGCTACACTTTATCAGACCGGACTTGGGCATAGCATGAAAGCCCATGTAAAGTTTTGCCTATTGTCTTTAAGCACTAATTTATTTAAAGTCATGATCCTATAAACACACAAATATCTCATGTCAAGTGTATAGAATGGATAATATGTATTAATGTTGTACCAAAGACTTCTGAGAGTTTTTCATTTTGTAAAGTGAAATTTTACTCACTAAATAACCCTTGCATTTCTTCTTCCATTTAGAACCCTTAATAATCATCATTTTGTCTTTTCTTTCTATGGACTATAATGTTTTAGTTACTTCATGTAAGTGGAATCACAAAGTAGCTGTCCTATTTCTGTTCTCAAGGTCCATCCATACTGTTGCATGTATGGCATATTTTCCTTATCTATTCATAAATGAGTAGCCATTTGAGTTGTTTTATAAAGACCATTTTATGTATATATTTATAATTTTTTTCATAATACATACTGGTTTGAATCTTTCTTTTTGATATAGAATATATGAGAAAGTAACTATACTGAGAAAATTATGTTTTATCAGTTGGTGATTTGCAGAATTACTATTTTTTATTAATTTAGACACATATGTTCTATTATGTAACCATAATTTCCAGCTTTATTTTGTCTCATTTTATAGATGATTAGTTCCTATGTTACTGTTCAGCTACTTTCTAGAGCTTCTTTATTTCCCTTTGAGAAAGCTGACTTTCATTTTCCAGTAGTTTCATCAAGAACCATGTATTAGAATAGTTCCTAAGTTGTTATGTGATCCCAAACTTTTTTTCATTTGTTTATAAAAGAATTATGTCCAAATCTGTTGTTCATTTTAAATTTTTTGAAGATTGTTGGGCAAATATTGCTTTTACTTTCTTCTAGTGTTAAATATTCTTCATATTTTATTCATTGTAATATTTAGTTTCTATCTCCCTTTGTTGTTTTGTTTTATTTTATTTTGGTGCAGGAGTGTGGCACCAGGGCCTTGAATATCCTAGATATGTGCTATAAAACTGAGCTCCAACTCCAGCCATGTTCAGTTCTCCATCTCTCTCAGTTCTGCTTATATTTAGATTTCTTTTTTATCTTTTATATCTATTATGTCATAGCATTTTTGATTTGTTAGAGATCCCTATTTGCCTTTCACTTTTATAGTTTTAAAATTCTGTACGCTGTTCTCTATTGATGTTTTCTCAGTATTGCTTTTCCTCTGTGAAATTGCAATTTAGATTTAAAAAATATTTTTCCACTGATTTTTTTTAGTTCAAATGAGTAGTATATACATATACATTTATATAATTGTGTAAATATATGCACATGTGCATATATATAGTTTTATATGTTTGAGTATTTAGCCTGCATGCATGTCTGTTTATATGCTCAGTGACTACAGAAGTCAAAAAAGATAATAGGTCTCTTGAAACTGAATTTATGAATGGCTGTGAGCCACCATATTGGTCCTGAGAACTGAACCCAGGTCCTCTGCAAAAGCAGGGAGTACTCTTAACCACCTAGCCATTTGTGAGTAGCATTTTATCTGTAATGGTTCATACAACCAAATCATTACATAAAGTAGCATTTAACAATTTCCTTTTTGTGTGGTACTGGAGACTAAACCCAGTGCTTCACATGTGTTATGCAAGTGTTCTTCTAGAAACCACTTCCTTTATCCATTTTTTTTAAATGGAGGAAATATTTATTTCTAACTTCTATCCACTTTTTCATGGTCTAAATTTATATATCATTTCCCTTGTAATATTTGTACTGCTCAGATCTCCAACTGCAACTGCTACGACTTTCGGTGATTTCATGATTATAGCACTTGCTTTCCAGTTTTGTAAATTCTTGTTTACTTGTTTGAAAACTAGCCTGGATGTTTTGGCAAGTCATGAGTTGTGTTTATTGTTCTTGTTCAGTCATGGATTCCCAGCATCTAGCCTGTAATAACCCTTCCATTTATGTCCTAAATTGTCTGGAAGGGCTTCTAGATGAAGCTCATCATCAAAAAGGATACAGCCTTACAAGTTGCTAATTGCAAACATGCACTGAATCTGTAGTGTGATAATGAAAAAAAATACTGTTCTTAGTCTCCCCAGCTTTCCTGTCAGTTTTCATGCAGTTCAGCTAGATGAAATAGAAATAAATTTTCCCGATAAGGTCCTTCCTCCTTTCTATGATCCTGTTCATCTTCAGGATTTTGTTTCTTTCCATATGAATTAAATCAATAGCTGGACAGTGGTAGTACACATCTTTAATCCCAGCACTCAGGAGGCATAGGCAAGTGCATCTCTGTGAATTCAAGGCCAGTTTGGTCTACAGAGTAAGTTCCAGGACAGATAGGGCTACATAATAAAACTCTGTGCTAAAGCCCAGCTCCAGTGGGGTTCTGGGACCAGAGGACAGAGGTGTGATGAAAGCAAAAGTAAGACACTACCTCTCCTTGACATTCAAGCAAATGGGCCTAATAGGTCAAGTTGTCTTTACTTGTACAGTCACAGTCCTGCTTTCCTGAGCAGTGGTATCATTAGTTATTTAAAGAAATCATAGCATCAGCATTATGAAAGCCCCATCATTATAAAAGCCCCCCAGTAGTTTCAATTCCTCCTTCTCCCTCCCACTGTGTCAATCACCCTCCAACCTTATTTTGTACTACAAAGTACAACTTCAGCAAGCCAAAAATAAATGTCTAGCCAGGCGTGTCCTGTGGACATGAGCACATATCCAGATGGCAACAAGTAAGGACACACAAATGTGTCAGGTGAGAGGCAGATTAACCGTTTGTGGGTATAAGTCAAGTCACCAAGTAGCACCCCTCTGTCATAATTTTTTTTTTAAATTTCAGGCAGCTACATGCTCATTGTACCAAGCAACCTTTCCTGATATACACCTATCAGTTTCTGATACCATCTTTCCAAGAACCATTTTTAAGCCTCTCTATCAGACATAACTTCCCCGTTTTTACATCTCTGTTCATCAAACACAGCTTCCTCATAACAGTTATGCAAGCAGAACCCATTGCTCTCCACAACTGGCACAGGCTTACTCAGTGTGAGTGCAGCTGCTTCTCTAGAGGCATGCTTATGTGTCTCAGAATACCCTGGATTAATGGTTACATCTGAAGGATGGGTACAGGAAGAGAGAGGAAAGGAGGATTCTACACCTCAAAATGGAGAAAAACACAAAATCATCCATGGGGTTTTTAGTCTGCATGATTCATCCCTTACCTATGACCCACACAGTGAAACTAATTATTGTTATGAGTATAAACAGCATAGCAAAAGCAAGGAGAGCTTGTAGCACATGCAATGAAAAACACATAATTATCCATGGGGTTTTTAGTCTGCATGATCCAGGTCTTACCTATGACCCATACAGTGTAACTGATTATTGTTATGAGTATAAACAGCATAGCAAAAGCAAGGAGAGCTTGTAGCACATGCAATCTAGGTAATAAGTGCAGAGGCCACCAAAATTTACCACAGGTCCTTGACAAGTAGGAAGGGGTTTTCTATGGACCCTGCTACCATAGAAGCCCATCAGTGAAACGTTAATATGCTGTTCCCTGAAGATGTTGTATAGTCACTGCCAACCCTGTCTTAAAAAAAAACCAACAACAACAACAACAACATCCAAACAACCAAAAAAAGTTAAACCAAGGATTTTTATTTGATATTTAAACGTCATGGATGTAGGTAATACAGCTACTGGATGGGGCCTAGATGAAAAACTTCAAATTTTGAGATATAGAACTCTCCCTTCCTCTCTCTCTCTCTATCCATCCTCCAGATGTAACCATTAATCCTGGCTATTATGAAACATATAACCATGTCCCTAGAGAAGCAGCTGTAGTCACACAGAGTGGCCTTTGAAAAGGATGGTGGCTGCTTCTTCATTGTTTATGGAAGTCCGTTCAGGTGTTGGCAGCCTGGAATCACCCCATAGTGCCAGTGATTAGCTACTCCAGAGCTAGTGTTGGTTCCCATTGGTCCAAAGGTAGTATAAAAAGTGTTTACTGCTCCTCAAAACAATAGATCTGCACCTAGATGCTGGTCTCTGGAGTCTGTTTCCTTGGTTCATGACTCTGCCTCCCTCACACCTCCTGGATCCTCGTTCCCACACATGGAGGATTGAAGCTTCTTAGTATATTTGTATACTGACAATCTTCTTTTAGAAACATATTTAAATATTTAATAATCTTTTCTTTCTTTTTGTTATGCTGAGAATGAAAGCCAGGGTCTTTAATGTGTTAGGTAAATGTACAGTATTCTACATCGTCAGTCCTTCATTTATTTATGGGTGGTTTATCTATATAAGAAGTATCTCAAGAATATTGATTATCCATTACTTTGTTAAGAGGGGCCCTCACTAATAGATACATCAATAAGAAAGTTGTAGCCCTGGATTCCTGACATGGAGCTTCAGGATTTAGTTTTTTCCTTGCTGGTGTCTTGATTAGGATGATTTTTTCCTTGCTGTGCCACTGTTCCTCCCTTTTGATTGGAAATACTTATTGTGTACCATTGTATATTGGGCCCCTGAAGCATGTTTTTGATTTTGTACAAAATTACAGTTAAGAGATTTCATTGAGTTTCAGACTTGTATGTTAAAGTTTTAAGATGCGTTGGAACGTTTAAAGGCTATGGGGGCATTTGAACCTGAAATAAATATGTTTGTATTATGAGATGGCCATGAACTAATAGTGAGAAAGGTTCGATGGGTTATGTCTTAATTGTTAAATGTTTGGATGTCAAGTTGATAAGGAGTGGGCTTGTGATGGTTGATATTGGTTGTCAACTTGGAAGGATATAGAAGTAACCAGGAGATAAGCCTCTGGACATGCATGTGAAGGAGTTTCTAGATAAGATAAATTAAGTTGAGAAGACCTATAATAATTGTTGGTGACATTGTTCCATGGGAAGGGATCCTGTACCAAATTAAAACAGAGAAAACTAGATGAGCAACAACATTCTTCTAGGTATTCTACTCATAAAGAGTAGGATCCACTGTAGTGTATCTATAATATATTATTTTTAAAATGACAGTTAACTTGCATTTGTTTCACTACTAGAGTTATTTTAATGTATTAGTAGCAAATTGTCATGAATAAAAGAATAATTGATATTTAATATATATTTTATCATGCTTCTTGCTAGCAAACTAATGATATGAGCTGTTGGAAAAATGGCATCTAGAAAGAGGCTTGTTCATTGTCGTATGGTCATACATCTTTAATGTGTAAAGTATAATATCTGGAAAGTGCAATAAAATGAGATTCTTTTGTATGACTATACACTTGCTTTCCAAGTGATGACAGTAACTGAATGTGGTGGAAATTGTATGACTTAAAGGAACCTCTTTCCAGAATGATCTTTCATGCTTGTTCCAGTGCTTACAATTCCACTATTCTTTGAACTGTGGCTTTAAGCATTTGATTACCTGAGAGTTAATTCAGGTCTTCTTACACACAAATAAGGGGGCATGGGACACTGCTGAATTATTTTGGATGGTTCCTAGCTTGATGGTAGTTTTTTTGTACAGTAGAATCCCTAGTGATAGAGAACAGAAAAAATCTAAAATTTCAGTATTATGAAAATATCTCACTAGAGAAAGCCTATGGACAGTTCTGTGAAGTTGCATTCCAGCTTGGTGGAATTACTCCCTTCATCATCTTGTTTTTGTTTTTTTTTGTAGTTTTAGTACATCAAGATTTTTTTATTTTTTTAGTTTTTCAGTAGCTTTGTATCATCACCTTTTTGCCCCTTTCAGCTATGTTGCTACTTTATTGTTTTTGAGCTATCCAACAGGAAACAGAGTCGCAAAACAACAAAAAAGAAAACTAGCAGAGAGACTTGAGGGCCTAATG
The DNA here is from genome assembly GCF_004785775.1 of Grammomys surdaster. Taxonomy (NCBI): domain Eukaryota; kingdom Metazoa; phylum Chordata; class Mammalia; order Rodentia; family Muridae; genus Grammomys; species Grammomys surdaster. The sequence continues at coordinate 9,021,474 of NW_021604562.1, read as the reverse complement.
TTTGAGTATGAACCTGTGTTTTTCAGCCACAAACACGTGTGAACTGAGGCCAAACAGACAAAAGTTCTAAGACTAACTTGAAAGTCTTGCAGTCAGTCTATCCTGAATAACAGCTATCGTAATTTCCCCGTTACTTTCTCCTGTGTTCTTATTGTGGAACTGGCCAGTTTGCTCCAGACAGCTTTTCATGGGGGCTAATGAATTTTTTTATTCTAACTCTCCTTTAGAGAGCCTGTCAATGAAAATTAATGATTTTTATGCACTTTTTCCTCAGGTGGAATACCTTCTTCCTAGCTTCTCCCAATTTTACTCTTCTTTAAGATCTTGTTAAGATCTCACCTTCTCTGTAAAGGCTTTTGTGATTCCTCAATGTCATCCTTATTTTGATCCCGGAACCTGAGCATTGTGACTGTTAAACCAGTTAAATAACTTGGTTGCGTCTCAGTATCCTTATTGGTAAAATGACAAGGATTCTGGTATCATCAAGTTGCCTGTTATATGGATAAATTAAGTTAACGCTTGTAAAACACATTAACATTGCTTGGTTCATGGAACAAAACTTCTTGGTAATTGTTAGACATTATTATTGTTATTATTATTATCATCATTATTACCATTACTACTATTGTGATATGGTTTAAAGCATATGCTTTAACATATTTTAGTTGAGACTTGATGGATCAATTTATGTCCATAAATCAGTTTCAAATAAGATATCATAGGGGAAAATTTATGAATTCAAGGTTCTGACTGTCTCCATTGTATCTAGCTCTATTATTTAATAGCCCTATCATATGTGCTGTTTATTTAATCTCATTGATTTTCTGTTTCATTGTAATTAGGATAATCATACAATCCTATGGCAGGGAGTCATTGTGAGGATAAAAGAAGGTAAGTCTTATCAGACCCACAGTAGTTGGTCCATCCACTATTATTATTTATTTCACAATTCACAATGTCTATGCCAAGTTTAGACATTCATAGCACAGTTTTTAAATTTTTCTGAAAGTAAAATATTCTGCTCTTCTTGGAAATCTATTTTTGTAGGGTTAAAAAATAATATGGACTGGATAGGAATAACTGCACATTTGAACTCTTACGTATAACCTATCAATTTGTTATGTCCAGATCATGAAACCCCAAGTACTACCAAGACTCAACTCTGATGTAATTTATAGGAGGGGACGGTTTATTCACCACAAGCTTTAGGACGGGATGCAAACATTCCCTGATGAAGCAGGTTGGGCTGTAGGTGAGCGAACTGGAGGTCTAAGGAAAGGGGTTCTTAAAGGAAAAAAAAATCACAAGTGGAGTTTTCTAAGTCATGGTATTACAAGATTGGGTAAGACGTTTATGGGCAGGTGGACTTAAGTGATTGGCCCATTTTAGGCGTCAAGGCCTCTAATGGCTCTGGCCTGACCATCTGGAGAACATCTGGTCATTTATAGCTGCTAGGAAGAGGAGTGATTAGCACTCTTAAGTTTTATGCAGAGGTGTTGCTATCTTCTGAGGGAAAAGTATGCAGGAAAGGGAGGGTTGCTAGGGAACACTATCTTCTTTAGTGCAGAAAAGAATGTTGTAGGACTGGTAATTCCCAGCAGCTGCAGCTGGTCAGATACGTCTCACCTTGGAACTTGATTCTTTGTCTAAACTTATGTCTCTGGGCCTTTGCTTGTGTCTCTCAGTTTCTCAAATACAGATGTGCTTTTTGATGTATTATAGTTAGTAATGATAATGCTGGAAAATAGTACGGGTGGTTATCATTTTCTGATTTCTTAGAGTGTGATATGTATGTTCTACATTCTCAATATAAATTATCCATAGCCTGTTTCAGGTAATTTTAAAATCGCTACCACCTTTTTCTAGAAAGGGCCGTGCTACTGGCCCCTCCTGTCTTTCCATTCCACCCGCCTTTGCTCTCGGAGGGGTCTCGGTACCAGCACACTCCCGAGACCCTTGAATCTTCTGATAAAGGCACTCAAACACAGCTTATTACTTTATAACTTGCCTTCTAGGTACAATTGCTGGGCACAGATATCTCCCACCTGCAAAAGTATGCCCTTACTAATTTATTATCTCTGTTTCGCCTGCTGCCCTAAACTTATTGGCTTGTTCCACCTAGCCCCTGCCCAACATCCTTGGACACCAGCATGTAGTGGAGGGCCCAGGCCCTAGCTCCACCCACCCCAGGCCTTACATGATTGCTGCAGTTCTCCTTCCTCCAAAGCATGGCAGCAAAAGCCTCTCTTTTCTTCCCTGCCTCTCCTTTTGTCCCTGGGACCTGGAAGTCCGGTCTGTACCTTCGGCCCAGCAATTGGTCTCAGCGTTCTTTATTGATAAATCAAGAACCAAATGGTGAATTGGATTTTAACATCAGGATCTCCCTCTACACTAGCCCCCTTTCCCCTAACGTTATATTCTTTCTCCAGCAAATTTACCTACTATTATGACTTCAAATACAGTTTATATATCAACGACAAGTATTATCTTTTCTTCTGACACTCAGTGTGCTCTATCATCACAATCAACATACATAAATGTATCTCACTGCAAATTTCATATTTGCAAACATTCATATTTGAATATTTCATAATTATTAGAACACAACCTGTTCAAAGCCCAGCTCTACAGCATGTGTGTGTGTTTGTGTGTGTGTGTGTGTGTGTGTATGAGTGCTATAGAGTTCCACCTGGATTCAGGACATACCCAGATACCAAATTCTTAAAACAATGAATATTTACTACCCCAGAAGGGCAAATGGAGATGGGATTAGACTACAAAGGCAGCAGCAGCAGTAAGCAAGCAGGAAAGAAAGCAGGTGTTTTTTGTAGGAGTGTTCTTTCCATTAATTTATTCACTTTACATTTGGATCACACTCCTCTCCCTCCTCTCCTTCTAGTCCTATCCTCACAAAACTCATCCCCAGTTACCCCCTCCTCTTCTCCTCAGAGAAAGGGAAGCAAACATCGGATACCAGTCAGTCCTGGGACATTAAGTAGCAGCAGGATTAGCCCTTCAAATTGAGATCTGACAAGCCAGTCCAGCTAGGAGAAGGGAATCCGATAACAAGTAACAAACTCAGAGACAGCCCCAGCTCTAATTGTTAGGGGAACCTCATGAAGGCTAGGCTATGTATCTGCTACAAATGTGTAGGGGACCTAGATCCAGCTTATTCATGCTCTGTGGTTGGTGGTTCAGTCTCCTGTGGGACAAGGTTAGTTGACTCTCTAGGTCTTTTTGTGGTGTCCTTGACCAGTCTGGTTCCCTCAGTCCTATTCCCAACTCTTCCCCAAAACTCCTTGAGCTTCACCTGATGTTTGGTTGTGGGTCTCTTCATCTGCTAGATAAAGTCTCTCAGGAGACAGTTAAGCTAGACTCCTGTCTACAAGCATAGCAAACTATCATTAATACTGTAAGGGGTTGGCTATCCCCATGAGATGAGTCTTAAGTTAGGCTGTTTCCTCAATCTCTGCTCCATCTTTATCCCTGAGTATTTTTTAAATAGGACATATTTTGTGTTTAAGGTTTTGTGGGTTATTTGATGTCCCCCTCCCTCCACTGGAAGTCCTTCCTAGCTAAAGGAGTTGGCCACTCCAGTATCCATATCCCCAGATGCTAGGAGTCTTAGCTAGGGTAATCTTTTTATTGAGAGAAAGGGGCAATCTGTGCTAGGATGAATTGGTGAATCCTAATTAGACATGTTAGCCAATTAATGAATTTTGATTGTTGGATCTTGATATTATATCTCAGTGGTCACATAGAAATAGAACTTAAGGACTGGCTTTAGGAATGGAATCTAAGGGGTGTTTTGTTTTTAGCAAATGAAGGAGGAATATCAGAAAAGGGAAAAAACCTGTGGGTGCCATATTTGCTATGCTTGAGTTGGCAATGTTCCAATTTTGGCCATACATCCAAGAGTATATGAGCAGCACAAATTGTACTTGGAGTATTTTTCAAAAGGAGGACGAAATTGACGCATAGTGAACCGGGATGGATCTGGGAGGAGTTCTGGAGAAGATGAATGTGATGAAAATACATTGTGTATAGCTTTCCAAGAACTAATAAAATGAGAATAAAAACAAATAGAATCTCAAACAGGTGGTTTTGTTTATGGTAAAGATGGATAAACAATCTTAGGGCCTATAGCTCACTGGTAGAATTCTTGTTACACATGTACAAAATACTGGCTTATATTCCTCTAACTAAAGAGCATCAGATTTCACTTTCCAGCAATTCAGTTACTCTTCATCAACTGCAGTTTAGTCATGTTGAGAAGTGAACAATCTGTGAATTGTAAGTTACCTGTTAGTGTAGCATGTTGAAATTCTATGTTGTCTCACGTGGAATGTGAATCATCCTGTTATATAGCACACTGACAGTGTATATACATCTGACCTGAGGCAGTAAAGAGACAGGGAGAAAAGAAATGAGAGGGAATATATTCAGTTGAGAATACATACTTTCATATAACTTTTATTATAGTAAATATGCTTCTCCTACTTTTAGACTAGTTAACTTCTTACTATGCCTAATATATAAACTAAACTTTATCATAGAGATATGTATAATAAAATAACATATACAAAATTCAGTATTGGTTAGTTTCAGGCATTCACTGGAGGATATACAACATATCCTCTGAGGGAAGGGTAGGGAAGGCTACTGTAATGAGCTCATTAAGTCTTTGTATAATAGCAAAGCCTACAGGTTAGTTATTGACTTGACCTTCATTTTCAGGTGAGAAAAAAAAAATTGTCTCATGGAAGTTAAATAACTTGGTTGAACTCACAGTTAGTAATCAAAGGGCCCAAAATGTAACTGACTTCAAAGCTCTTATGTGGTCTTCTGTTCTGTATAATGTAAATCTGGTGCCTTCTGTAGAAGTGCCCCTGCCCCCAGAGTTAAAAAGCCATGATCTGAAAGGGCAGTGATCAGGAAAAGTCTGGGTTTTTGATTTTTTTTTTTGTACAAGCCAAGCTCTAGGAGCTCCTCCTTTGGGGGAATTCTATCTTCTTCCCTATGGTTTTCTTTCTATCAGTACTGGGAGCTACAATTTAGATCTGAAACCTGGAGGTGAACAATGCCCTGATGAGCCAGCACTCCTCCACAAATTGATGATTTATTTTCTCTAATCACCTCAGTTGTATTCATTAGTTTCCTTTTTGTTAAGCCAAATAAAGTAACTGTCATTTTACCTGGCTGTAATTTTAGAGTTGAATAAGCTACTACAATGAAAATATTCCTAGCATGAATATACAAAGATGGAAAAATATTTCTCAATCAATCCACCTCAGGACACTCCTAGAAAGGGAGGAGAGCCATAGGCAACTTAAGGTTTTGCTAGATTTTTTAGACCAAAGTGCTCTTTGAATCAGTGCCTAGATGAAAGAAACAGTTGTCTACATTCTATGTAGTAAGGGGGCATTAAAAATTCTTGTTAACCATATATGTTGATAAATTTGGAATTATACAATGAAATGCCTGAGACAGGCTACTTTATAAATAAGTGAGGTTCAATTATGACTCATGTTTCTGGAGGTACAGTATCTGAGGTTTTCTTGTGGCAATAGTCTTTTTGCTGGTAGAATGCTAAAGTATAAAGAGCATTGTATGACTTAAGACAAGGAGTGGATGCTTACATATGTATATGTATATTTGTCTTTTCCCAGGACTTGATCACTGGGATCTTGCCTTCATGTTGTTATCCATTCTCGATCACATTTGCAAAGGTCTTGTCTTTAAACACTATATCTAAATTAGGTTTTTAACTCTCTTCATCATGAGACAGAATCTTACTATATTCTTGGCTTCCCTGGATCTGACCGCATAGAACATGCTGACTCCAAACTCACAAAGATCTATCTGCCTCTGCTTCTCAAGTTCTAGGATTAAGTGCACCATCACATGCAGCAAGTTTCTTCATTTTTATAATATTAATACCTACTTCTGAGAATTAAACTCCTACATAAATTTAGGTGTTTGTATACTCACACATACAGTTTAAGTAAAAATTTTTTTAATCTGGACTGCCAAGGCTCAGCTCAAGAGCCAGAAACTATCTATCAAAATTCCAATACCAGGCATGAGAAGCCCTGTCTTGAGATTTTGCACAGGGTTGGTTAAGAGACTCCTCCAAATTTTAGGCTATTGCTGTTGTCTTTTGTTGTCCCCTCCAGATGTTCTCTATTGTTGAAGACATCATGTGCTTTGGGCATTTGTCAGACATTTTATCTCAAGGACTTGATGTCCTCATTAGGATCTCTGTATTCCTGGATGGATTTTAAGACAAAACAAGTGGCTATGGTATGCATTTCGCTTCAGAATTTGACTACTCAAGTAGTTGTTGCGCTACATTTATTAAGTAGTTACTGTAATAACTAATGATTATTGTATAACAAGCTTGTTATTAACTCATCTTCAACAGTAATTCTGTAGGTCCAGTGTATATACTTCACCTTACTGTTTAGAGTCTTGGAAAATAGCATTTATTAGGAACACTGATCCAGATACCTAGATCTCTGACACCATAACACTGCTGCAGTACATCGTTAGGAGCAAAATATTCTCTTCCCTGTTAGGTTAGCATATGGTTTAAGGACTGCTGTCTTTTTGAATCTTAAAAAATTAAAGCTGTTCTTTTGTACTTGATGGCTTCTTATATTTCTCACAGGCTTAATTGTTGTCTGTATTGAGAATTGCCTCAATACGGAATTTGTGGTATGCCTGTGTGTATATGTGTGTGTGTGTGTGTGTGTGTGTGTGTATGTGTGTGTGTGTTTGCATGTATATATATATATGTGTGTGTATTTGTGTGTATGTTATACATGAATGTAAATATGTTCATTCAAGTGTGTGCATGTGATGGTTCATATGGAAACTAGAGGTCAATGTGAAATATTTTCCTCTGTAATTTTCTGCATTATCTTCAGATACAGGTTGTTCTAGATTTATTTCTGTTGATGTGATACAACACTTAGCTCTTGATGGAAAGAAAGACTTTGTTTGATTTATGCTTCCTTATCACTGAGGGGAGTTATGAAAGTAATGTGAAGAATCCATGGAAGAACACTATCTGGTGGCTTGCTTATCCACAGGCTCATGCTTAGCTCACTTTCTTCCACATCCAAGGGCCATCTTATCAGAGAATGGAGCTTCCAAGAGTGGGCTGGACCCTCCTACATCAATTAATAACAAAGATAATCAATCACCCATAGTCGTGCACATAGATGAATATGATCTGGGCAATACCTCAATTGGGATACCTTCTCAGGTGATTTAGGTAATGTCATGTTATAGTTAAAACTAACTAGGACACACAGTCTCACTGAACCTGAAAGTCACCAATTCAGCTAGAATAATGGCCAGCAAGTAACATCCTGGGATATGGTTGTCTGCCTCATCCTCCATCACTGGGATTATAGATGTGTAGTGCCACACCCAGATATTTGTTGCCATTCCTGGATATTTATGTGAGCACTTGTTTAGGGGTTGCCATACATGTGTAGCAAGCATTTTATAGACACAGTCATCTCCACAGCTCCCCATCTCAGTTTTGTGCTGTTCTAGGAACTTCATTCATGCTAGGCAAGTACTAATATTTTAAGTATTAATATTTTAAGGTCTAAAAAGGAAACACTATTTACTTTACCCTCTCACAAGGGTACCTTGTTTTACAAATATTGCTGTCTTCTTTTTATACAAGTTCTGCCTTTGTCCTAATTCATATTGCTACCTTTTTAGCAAAGTCCCAACATGCTTTGGGTTCTAAGCCTATTTCAGTCACAACAGTAGCTATTCAAACATAAAGCAAATACATTGTTCCTGGTAGGGAATTTTAGTTTCTTTCGTGCATTTAATTGGTGTCATGGGAATATTCAGAAGCCCAGTGAAACATATGAGAGTTTTCCATTTAGATAACAGACCCAGCGCCTGCATTTGAAGCTACGTTGGTTGAGTACTCTTCTCTAGACTAAATTCTTCAAAGCATAACCAAGCACATTTTCTTCTTCATTTTTCATTGGTTATTTTATTTATTTACATTTCAAATGTTATCTCTTTTCCTGGTTTTCACTCCACAAACCCCCTATCCTATCCCCCATTCCCCTGCTTCTATGGGGGTGCTCCCCCCAACCACCCAGCCACCCAGCCACTCAGCCACCCACTCCTGCCTCACTGCCCTAGCATTCCCCTATGGAGCATCCAGCCTCCACAGGCAAGGGCCTCCCCTCTCATTGATGCCAGATAAGGCAATCCTCTTCTACATATACAGCTGGAGCTATGGATTCCTCTATGTGTACTCTTTGGTTGGTGGTTTAGACCCTGGGTTCATGAAGTTCACAGGCAAATGGATGAAACTACAAAATATCATCTTGTGTGAAATAATCCAGTCACAAAAGAACACATATGATATGAACTCACTGATAAGTGGATATTAGGCAAAAATCTCAGAATACCCACAATATAACTCATAGACCATATGAAGCTCAAGAAGAAGAAAGACCAAAGTGTGGATGCTTCAGTCCTACTTAGAAGGGGGAACAACAAAATCACAGGAGGTAGAGGGAGGAAAGGACTTTGGAGGGAGAGAGGGGGAGGAGGGAAAAAGAAGGCAGGATCAGATGTGGGAGGAGACAGGGGAGATGTACAGAGGGTTAGGAAATTGAACAGAGGTGTAGAGCAGTGGGAGATGGGGGACTTGGGATAGCCACTAGAAAGTCCTAGATGCCAGGAAAGCAAGAGACTCCCAGGATTCAACAGGGAAGAGATAAGCTGAAATACTCCACAAAGGGGAGAGGGAACCTGTAGAGACCATATCTAGTGGATAGGCATGGCCCCTAGTTGAGGGATGGGGCCACCCACACACCTCAAAAGTATTAAGCCAGAATTCCACCTGTCTAAAGGATATCCAGGGACAAAGAGTGGAACAGAGACTGAAGGAAAGGTAATTTAGAGACTGCCACACCTGGGGATCCATCGCATATTCAGCCACCAAACCCAGATACTATTGTGGATGCCAAGAAGTGCATGCTGACAGGAGCCTGATATAGATGTCTCCAGTCTCCAGAGAGGCTCTGCCAGAATTTGACCAATACAGAGGTGGATGCTTTCAACCAACCATCAGACTGAGCACAGGGTCCCCAATGGAGGAGTTAGGGAGAGGACTCACGGAGCTGAAGGGGTTTGTAACCCCATAGGAAGAACGACAATATCAACCAATTAGATTCCACCAAGCACACGTCCTTTCTTCTTTAATTTCAGTTAAAAATGCCTTCATATGCTTCTCTAAAGGTCATAAAAATAGTACATAAATCTATTATGTCTGAATTGTCTCAGGTAAAACACACAGCTTTACTTTTTAAAATGAAGAGATACGTCTAATTCATTCTCAATAAATCATGTGCTTTAACTATTTATACTTTACATGTATCTGTGATTATTTTTTCAGACCTAATCATATTCTTCTTCCAGAATAAGTTGTGGTTGTTCAGTGATGGCTTGGTGGTAAAACAGAATCCATTAAATGATGGGCAGCAGCTATTTAGAACATTTGTAGATTAAACACAAAATCCCAGGTTCATGAGTGTTATGCCTTGAAGTATAGGTTAGTCATTAGGTTTATAGGTTTGCTCATATATACCATTTATTCTACTCCCAATTCCCATCGTTTAAGTACATTTCCATCATGCACGGAAATTTCTCTTTTTTCAGGCTTCAAGAACTCTGAAGCCAAACCCCATGAAATACCAGCTTAAAACATTAGGTGTAATAACATTTTGACAGAAGAGTGCTAAGGTGTACAGAAGAAATTTCCTCTGTTCCGTGATTTGCAAAACAGCAGTGCATGCTATGCACTTGAGGAATTTTGCTTTTTTTGCTGATAGAAAGACAAATAAATGAAGAACTAATTCCTTCATAGGCAGAATTTTCTCTGCATCTCCTCACTCCATGTTGTTAGAGGATAAGGATTATATCTGCATGTATCACTGAGGCAGTGATTTCATATAGACAGCAGCTCTCACACAGATTATCAACGAGAGTCCTCTTTGTATCTCTACAAATGAACATATTCTATTCGACTAATTATAACACTTTTGTGCATCAATTTGTTTCTCTACATGTCATCAGAAAACCACTTGTGTGTGATTAAGATGATCATTTGTAAATTTCTGGTTTTTATTCCAGACTCATTGTGTACAAATTACAATTTTAATGAATGTTCATGTTACAATAACCACTGCTCAGTATCTTATGTGGACTTCAAATTTTTAGAATCTTCATTTCCTTGTCTTTGCCTGTGAAACCATTGTCCATCTCCCAAGGTACAGTTCAAAGTCTGTCTCCTCACTGAAGCCACTTTGCTAACCTTCCTGGTCAGTAGATAAGACCTTTTGGGCATATATGATATAGAGAAAACAAGGTGATTAGAACTGAGGTACAGGAGGTATTGTGGAAACAGAAATGGACTCTCTTTAATAGAATTAGGGGCAGAACCCTTTAAAAATACATTTATTTTTATTGCATGTATATGTGTGACTACATGCAGCCATGTACAGGAACAAAGTGTGTGTGGTTTGTGCAGTGGTGGCCCATTAGATTCTCTTGAATTGGAGTTCATATGGATTGTGAGTGTGTTTAACTGTTGAGCCAATTGTCCATCCTCAAACCCATTTAACAGGGATTTTTTTTTACCTCCAGGTTTCACTCTTGTGTACACACACACACACACACACACACACACATATATATATACGTATATGTATATATATGTATATATACATATATATACACATACACACACACACACACACACACACA